>NC_134485.1:105522303-105587303 GCF_040206685.1 Ascaphus truei | reverse complement strand
AGATGCTTGCACTAAGTGCCGCAATTTGCTTTATACCTCAGTCTTAATATCAAACTGTGGCTCACCCTTAGAAACACAGAATTGTATAAGATCAGACAACTACGTGCCAGGATGTAACTCCATGCATTTGCATTGGGTCCTTTTTTTAATCTCAAAGGCTTTTAAAAGAGAAGAAAATATTTAGAAATCAGTGCTGAAAGGCCAAGGTCAATTCATCATATTCAGGCAACAAGGAAAGCTCAAAGGCTGGTGGCAGTGTATGTATTTGGGGACTTTGCTGTTCTTCTAAAGAAAGGAGAGTAATAATTTGTAATTTAGAAACGCATACAACAGTATTCACCACTTCTGCCTCCAAAAGGAGCAATTCATGACGTTTTTAATTTAACACCGTTTTGAAGCAGGGGGTCTCTCTGGAGCTGGACCCTGTTCATTTCAGCTGCAGAGACTCCCTGCTTCTGTGGATAATTACCTCCGTAGGGGGTGCCAGGCCTTGCTCTGGCTGTGCTAGCTGGGGTTAAAAGCTCCCTCGTCACATGGGCCAATAGAATGCCGAACCGGATGACGTCATGGCTTTGAATTGCCGCCATAACATTAACGCTGCTAGCCGAGTGACTACCGGCACCCCTACAGAAGCAGGGGGTCCCATGAGCTGAAATTAATGGGGTTTAGCTTTGAAAAACCCCTACTTCAATCCAACAGTATAAAGGAAAATAACAAGCGCATGGATTGTCACTAAGAATAGCATGGATCACCTCTCCATTCTGATAGATAGAGATTATATATATATATATATATTTCTTCTTTTTTTTTGGTCAAATTCAGTTCTCTTAGTATACATAAATATTCAGTCAGAAAGTAATTATAATTTGATAAAAATATAGACATTTAACCAAATCTCTGTATATTTAAATCTGGTGGGGAGGATTGGGGGTTTGTGTTTGGAACATCTAATACAAAAATATAGAAAAGCAGAAGAAAGTACCACAGAAAAAAAATCTAAGGTCGTCCCAATTTTCCAATCTTACAGATATCTCAGAGGTAATTTCAAACGAAAGCCAAACAACAAGTGGAAAGTCTCAGCAGTCTACTTAGGTATTTCATACTGCGCTAAGTTACCATCACTGTGTAGACCCAAACTGACCCAACATACTTCAATGAATTCTGAATGACCTTCAAAATAACATCCACTTGCCTATTAAAGATTTCGTACTACACTCTGATGCCATTTTCACTTCTTTGACTTTGTAGATTGAAGTTAAAGTAAATCAATTTGAAATACGACTTCTGAGTTTCCAGTAAGGCTACATGTATTGAGATGTTCTTGGCTTTTTTGTGCTTTCATCTGTTTGCATTTTACCAAGATGTGATGCCCTGGCTTCAAAAAAAAAGATTCTGTGCCTCTGAGGTCTGGTAAACATTTCATATAAAATCCCCATTGGAACACCTGCCAGTAATGCTTTATTACGTTGGGTCTATTAATGAGAAACTAAGTGCATGCCCAGAGAGGAAGAACAGATTACATCCTTGGCTTGGATTTCTTTTACAACGATGGTTTGGTCCAAGCGTCTACTCAAAGAGACAACTCAACTAATGTGGTTTTCTACAAATAAATACAAGCAAGGACAACATTGCACCCTTGATGTGCCTCAATGATATCAGAAAGGTTGATCCTAATATCACAATAGTCCTTGTTCTTGGATAACAACCATTATGCGGAACATGGAACAAATATTTCTTGAAGGGCTGGAGTCATTTGACTGGTTTGGTAACATCACATTCTTGTTGAGGACTCTTGGGTTTTTGAAGGCTCCACGCCCTCGAGTGTAGAAGTATATGATTCTCGCACTATTTGAATGTGCTAGAGTAGCTGGGTGGGGAACAGATTTAGGCTTAGTCACAAAACTCCTACTAGCAAACAGTATATTGTTTCCTGGATCGATCGCCTACAGGACAATGGGTATAATCCCTTACATGATTGCTATGGGGAAAGGGGATTGCTGTTTTGCTTTTTTTTTTTATCCCCCCCCACTGTAAGATCATGGGCCTCCACTATATGAATAATCTGCCTTGTTGTGCATCACAAGCTTGTTGTCCACAAAGTAGAAACTGTCCGATTGTGTCTCGTAGGGGTGGACGATCATTTCACGAACTGCAAAATATAAATAAAACCACAGCTATGAGTTTCTGTTGTGGCGATCAAAAAGCAACATTAACCCCTTTCTAAAAACTGCATCAGATCTCTGGAGACTTCTCTAGCATGCAATTTACCTCATCTCAGCATACAGGACCTCTGCTTAGGCATCTGCAGGAAATGTTGCTCTTCGTATTTGTAATAAATTAGTAAAGTATTCTGTGCAAATGTGTATTTTTTTCATGTTGCCCCGTGTACACAGTACAGTAAAATGAAATTCCAAACAACTATGTTTTGTGTTTTTGTCCACACTGGTCTTCACTTCAGGATAAGTGGTCCTCATACAGGAGGTTGGTGAGAACCATTGACTAGATGTACTGTACGTTTGTGATGGTGAGTAAGGCATACTCCTACTAAATCATATTAGCTTACATTTAAGATGCGATTTGACCAAGCATATGTGCAAAAAGGTACTCACTAAGATCCTCCGAGAGCTGTGGAAATTCGTAGATATGCTCACACGTGTTTTTACTGCTGGGGATGCAGAAGCCAAATTCAAAATCAAAGCTTTTTAAAAGCTGGTCCCGGAAATAATGCCTCTCGATCATGCGAAAGTTATTGATGGGTTTATCACCGACCGTGAACTCAACCCTGCGGAAAAGTCAAATAGATTACCACACAAAATGAATGCAACCTTTTGCATTCCAAAATACATGTAATATTGCGTTTTGGGATTAACTGAAACCGAGGAAAGATGTTGAGAAAATTCCAATTTGATTTGCAAGCTTTTCATGGACCATCTTTACTCGCTCTACCTTTAGGTGCACTGATGCTCTTAAAAGAAGAACAGAGATACCCGCTCAACATAGAGAGTGCACTATTTGTTGAGGGTCGGTGCACTACGGGAAATAGGGCCTCTTCCTCCTCCCATATCCTGTCGGAAAGCTATCCTGTAGATAAGGAGAGGACAGGAAAAGCCCCAATGGCATGCACTCATACACCTCAGAGAGATTTAGGTGTGCATGCAATTGGGGCCTGTCCTCTCCTCATCTAAGAGATAGCTTTGCGACAGGGCCTCTTCCTCCTCCCTGATGCTCTCATCCGTAGGTGTCATTAAGTATGCTATGATCATTTGTCTCCCATTGCACTGCAAATTATACTGCCCTACAGAGTACTGAATACATTTACACTATGTGATAATAGATTCAGATCTTTTGTAATGAAAAGAAGAAAAAAAAATCAACTGATCTACGTTCCAGAAGGGAAATGCAGTCACCTGGGTTAGTGAGCATGGGTCAGTGTTCCCCGATCAGAACACTAAAACAGGACTTCATCTATAGAAATGAAATCAATGAGCTTTTCCGTTAGATACTATACAGTGTTTATCAAGACCTTACGTGGCTCCGACTTGGCGCAGTCTCAGGAAGGCTGGAGTGAACTGATACCGAACAAATCTACCAGCATTTGGGTCCGCATCCTTCTTATCACCGTGTTCACGCTCTGAAAGGCACAATTACAACACCATTCACTTTAGGACAGTGCCACGTCAGCTGTGTCAAGGACCACATACGCAGTCAAAACATTTCTTTTGTGGTCCTAGGTACAATCTTTACTTGATTTTATATCCAGATCAAACTTTATTTTAAAGTACTTCAATATTGGAAACTAAAAAATATTGATGTGAAATATTTTTGGTACGCACGGTGTACTCCATACGGGTAGTGCTGTTTATAAGCATGACCAAGTGAGGCTTCACCTTTAATGGATGGAGCATCTTATGTCAGTCATAGTCATCTTAGGAGTACAGATCCCGAGCAGACAATACTATACACTTCATACATCGACCTTGACTCCATGCTTTCAAACTTACCCATAACACTCCTATCGCTGTACATTCTTCCTACTTAGCACATAGTTTATAAGCTCTTTGGGCAGGGGCTCTGTGACAGGGTAAAAGCCACCAGCTATATGCCTGGCAGACATATGTTTAGTCTGCAGTGCAGCAGTGATGAGGTTAACTTCAGCTGGGAAGCTCATGGCAATTAGTTGAATCCCAGCTGCCTAATCAAGGTACGTTAAAAACCCCAGGATGTGCACACATGCAGCTAGCTGGTCAGGAGACAGGAGTGAGTTACTGAAGAGATTACTGATACAAGGTCTGTTTGAAAAGTACATGGTTTATGAACTGTCTGGCTCCTGCATGTAAAAGAGTAGCTACCTTATTTTTGCTCTCTCTGCTAAAGAGAAACTATTTTGCTCTGCCTGCTAAAAAAAAGCTATTTTTCTTTTGTTTGCTGATGAGAAGTTATTTGTTTTTGGTGTGCTGTATGTTTTAAGGCTAAAATAAATAAGCCTTATTCAGAGAATCCGCGTGTTTAGTTGCATGTACTCTGCAACAGGCTCCTTTTCCTAATGTTACTTGCAAGCGGTTATTCCCATTGTTTTATTTGTATTATTTGTTATTTTATATTATGTCATGTGTATTACTGCTGTGATTCGCTATGTACATTAATGGCACTATATGCATAACGATATACACACACATACATACATGCTACTAAACATTACTTGTTATAATATAAATATAAGCACGTCTCATATCCCTATCTAGGTAACGTATTGTATGTATGTCTTTGTTTATATAGTGCCATTAATGTACATAGCGCTTCACAGCAGTAATACAGTACAAGTGACAATCATAAAATAACAAATAATACAAATAACACAAAGGGAAGAAGTGCTGAGACATAAAAGTAACATTTAGGAAAATGTGTCCCTGCCCCGAAGAGCTTACAATCTAATTGGGAAGTAGGAAGAACGTACAGAGACATCCTGTTTCCTCTTCTGTCCCATGTGGTAGATTTGTTTATTTTTTTTATTTTAATAGCTTTGCTCAGTATCCTCATTAAAATGAGTTACTTATTTGAACAACTTTTTAAAACCATAATAAGTAATCAATCAATTATTAAATCACTCAATTGAGGATTCCAGAGTGTATAGCACTTCTGCACTTCCAATGTACTTACAGACAAGTGCCAGTAGGTGATACTATAGGATTGCAAAATAAAAATGGTGTACAGTATACAAGATATACATTGTTTCCATGCATGATCAAATAATTAATAATGGTTTGTTCTTGTATTGCGCTGCTAGTTTACGTAGCGCTTTACAGAGACATTTTGCAGACACACTCCTTCCCTGTGGAGCTTACAATCTATGTTTTTGGTGCCTGAGGCACAGGGGGATAAAGTGACTTGCCCAAGGTCACAAAGAGCCAACACCGGGAATTGAACCAGGTTCGCCTGAGTCAGTGTTAAATACTCACTAAGCCACTCCTAATCTAGATTTACAGAAATACAACTGCATGCTATCAATCATTCCACACAGAAAGTACTGAAGTTCAGATGGGTCATAAAAAACTCGTAAAGACCAATATTTCAGCGGACAACCATATTTAAAGTGTTGAAAAATCTTATTCCGGCCCAATCTGCAAAAAGCTCACACATGGAACATAAAATACCTAAAAAAAAAAAAAAACTTTTGGTAAATAGGAGCGCACAGTTAAAAAGAATACAGAGGAGAGGGATTCAAAAGTTGCAGAGGATAGGCCTTCGTTTAGCGAAAGCTTACAGAAAATCACTATGGGTCATATTTAAAGAGCCACCACAGAATTTCTTTTAAAATTAATATTTCTCCAGAACAGAAAATGATTGAATGACTTAAAGGCATGTGACCAAAATGCATATAGGGATAGCAAATGCAACTTCTACAAAGAAATAAAAGCATACATTTGTTGGATCAGCTAAATGCGACTGCATGCCTATTCTATTTTCTTGGTGTTCACAAGTGATACTTTTATTGCTCACTTTGTAAGTAGTGAGTGATGTAAATTATATACATATTGCACTGTAGTTAATGCTTTAGAAACCTAATGCATTCGATTTAATAAAAGAAAAATAAACAGAAATGGGTCACAGAATGAGCCTTATGTTGAAATGTTGTTCACTTCCTGGTTTTACTGCAGCACTACAGACACATCATTCAAGAGTTCTACCCAAGTTATATTTACTAAGTTCTGAAATAATCAGCCCTTTGCGTGCCCCAGGCTCTTCTGGGAACACCACCTATATTGGTGGCTCTCCAGAGGCCTTTGCCATCTCAAACCAGCATGTACCACTGTGGCTTTACTTTGGCCTCCCTTGGCAGGGTTTGCTCCTCATATTATAATTATGATCACTGAAACTGATCAGCATTACCATTTAAAAATATGCAAAAAAAAGACGGGTTATTTTCCTTCCTCCCCCAAACTTCCTATCAATCCCCGGGTCGCTTGGACAATAGAGGGGCAGAACGTATTGGTGGCCAGTGGGGGAGAAAGGAACCCGCCTAAAATATTTGCCCCCCAATCCACTAAATAAAAAGAAGAAAACACCTACAATCAAGAGGGGGAGGTTCCTCCTTTTGATGTTAAGGGTTACTTTATTAATTCCCTCTCCATGATCATTAACAAATAGTGATGATCATAGAGCTGGGAGAGGAGCTTCAAGGGATTCCATTGTCCCCTTCTGCAAAGACATGAAGGATAGTATTATTAGGGTAGCCCCAAAGTTGGCGTTTTAATTTACATTTGAATGTTACCTTGCTACACATTCTTCCACTACCGCTTACCTTGGAAACCAGCATCAAACCACAGAAAAAGTATTTCATACTCACCAGCCCTTTTATCCCCTCTACCCAATTTTCCAACTCTATCTGTCCATGAAATGTCTGTACATTTACTGTATAACCTCTGTTCATTTAATGTAACCATGTATTGTTATCATAACTCTGTGCCCACGACATACTTGTAAACGAGTGGTAACTCTCAATGTATTACTTCCTGGTAAAACATTTGATAAATTGCGAATAGTGGGGATTTTAGTTGGGAACCACAAGCATAAATAAAATTACTAAAATCCATTTCACTCAGTAGCAGTATAAAAATGTTATATTAAAGTGGGTAGTTTGACTTGTGATGTACAAACATAAATATTTGATGGAAAGCTTTTTATTACTTTGTATTATCAGTCGAGTAATAAAAAATATATGTGAAGTATTTGCCAGTTTACATTTTAGGAGTGACAGGAATTGCTTTAAATGTTATTACAAGTTCAATGCACAACATTTTTTTTTATTATGATTATTATTATTTTTTTTACTCACCAGATGCTGGCGCTTTTGTGATTTCAAACAGCACTGTTCCAGACTCCATGTCCCGGATTTTAAATCTGGTAAAATCTATCTTGTAAATATTTTCTTCAGGAGTGCATAAGTAATCTGGATGAAAGATAAGAGCGTTATTTTTTATGAAAGATAAGGGCGTTATTTTTTGTTTAGAAAAGATCTGTTAAATATGTTACCGTTTTAAAAGTCCCAATGTTTAAATATGTAATTTTTCTGAGGGGAAAAAAGGCAAATAATTCTTAATATGAAGCATTGTGGATGCTAAACCACAGTTCTTTTTTCTTTTCTTTTCTTTTTGACATGCTCATCATATATTTAACCATTTCGAATTTTAACATAGATGTAAAGTGAATAAAGCCAGAAACATTTACAAATATTGTAGCACTTTTGTTAATTTCTCTTGTGAAATCAATATTCATTTTATTGTCAAAGTAAAACCATTCTAAATTGTGCAAGTCTAAGGGAAATTAGTGATTTTAATCAGAAAAGCTAAAAAGTAAGACAATTCTGGAGTGCCACTATATAAAAAAAAATGAAATAGCTCAGTTTGCTAGGAGGCAACTTAAACATGTTTTACTTTATTAAAATGAATATGTATATCACACATTTGTAGCAAGTTAGCGACCTATGTAAAGACAAAATTGCTTTACTTTTGGGGCACAAAATATTGCTCCAGATATTAAAATAAATAAATCCAAAAAATCATCAATATGATTTTTTTTAGTTACTTTTTTTCACCCCAAATTGCACCATTCTTCTATTGTTGCATAGGGTTTTTCAGGTTTAAACCCATATACAGGTAGGGAAAATGGCAGTGCACTGCCAAAAAGACCAGAAGGAGGCTCACGGTTGCAGCAGCAAAAATTTTATTACATTAAAAAGATTGGACTAAATGTCCCCCCTAAGCCACAGCAAAAGTCCACCAACGCGTTTCGGGCTCTATGCCCTTTCTCAAGGTGCCACCTGTGCTGAAGCAGAGGTATCCCCAATACCAGACCTGGTGATGGCGCGCCAGGACTGGAGTAGGCCACCCTTGGTATAGAGCGTTATCATTGTTGTGGTGAATATGTAAACTACATGTAAAGCAAGAACTCTCAAACTTTTCCATATCACGAATACACTTTGCTCCAATATTTCAATATACCGAAGAAATGAGTGATGTCTAAGAAAAAAATAAAGTAAATAAAAATCAGCTTTTCGCCGATTCAGCATTGAAGTGCACTGTGTGCTGGTCTGAAGATTCAGCTTGAGAAACACTGTCAAGAAAGAAACACTTAGGACAAATAAAACAAGACTGGGAATCCTAAATGTGGCAGCAAAAAAGGTAGAACAGAACGTTGATGGCCATTCCACAAGACAAGTTAATCACGTTGGAAATGGTAAGTATATGATTAGAACGGATTGATATTCTGAAGCAGAGTAATACATACATTTTCATTACGCCGAAATATATCAATTGACCGCATGAAAGGACCCCATGCCTTAGTTTGCCCATTTCATGGTTTGTTGCTAAACCTTAGACCCAGTTTGAGCCATGGCTTTCTTTCATGTTTAGGGTAGCCTTCTGTCTATCACAGTCATTTGTTTACATTACTGTATTAGCTGATACCATCTCTGTTCAGAGTCTATTCCACAAACCCAACAGCTTTTCCGTGAAGTACTTCCTCACACTTCCCCTTAGCAGGCCACTTCTCTTGCTCTCCGAAATATACTTCCCTCCTGTACCTTGTTAAAACCTATTTGAAAGTTTCAATCATATCTCCCCCTCGCTTATAAGAGATGACTGAGTTCTAGGGTGGTGGTGTGCTATCACAAAGGAGCCATTACTTTTTCAATGTTCAGTTCCATAAGGTATCTGATGTCCTGACCTTCAGCAAAATGTCCAATGGAAAACAGACTTCTGGGAAACCAGAATGTAAGTTATCAACTACTGTAAATTAAATGACCAGCAGGACTGAAACCAGACGTTTTATGGTGCCCTTATCTATTATTAACGTATATTAACCATCCTAAATAAACAGGGTTTCTTTTGGTTTAAGACCACCTCAATCTTCAGAATTACATGTAGTGATCCAGAGCAGAACAAATCATGTCAGGCTTCTTATCTCCTATGGGTAGAATATGTCAAGCATAGTTAGAACTTGGGTGACACGGAAAGTACTGTATGATAAGTGGTATTTTATTTGCTGTATTACCTTATGAGCACGTCTCAGACAGGTCCACAAACCTGTCTTTTCCCCATTATCTCCAAGCATGAGAAGGTAGTACAGAGGGATACATATGCTGTACCAGTAGTTTTACTCAACAGTTGATTTGCACTAGTTTTCAACCAAACTCATATGCAGGTAATGGAGAACACAGACTGACTTTCCTCAACAAAGTAGCTCTAAACAAATTTGTACACAGAAAAAAATGAAAGAAATGGGGACGGGACCTTAAAGCTGCAAAACATGTAGCACTGCACGATTTTTCTTTTGTTTATTACAGGATGGAAGCAGGTCTCAGGAGCTGAACTGCGTTAATTTCAGTTCATGGGACCCCTGCTTCTAGAGATACTTACCTCCGTAGGGGGTGCCCGTATCTTGAGTTTAAATGTTCTGGTCATAGGGGCCAATAGGAAGCCACAACAGATGACATCACTGCTTCCTATTTGCCAGCATGATGTGGGGCATTTAAGCTGCCATTTTGTTACACACAAAAGTTTCCTGGCTGCAGAGATACCAGCACCCCATCTCTGGAAGCAAGGGGTCCCATGAGCTGAAATTAACAGTTCAGCTCCGGAGACCCCCTGCTTCAATCCTGTAATTGAAAGAAATTATATATATATATATATATATGAAAAAGAAGAAAAATTGCTAGTGCCTACCAAAACTCCCCTAGCACAAACCCAGTGTGCTGTGGGATGACTGTAACCAATAAATAATTAAACCATAAATGTAAAAACAGATATATATATGGATAAAAAAACAACACAAAAAATGATATGTACATAGAAAAAATATATATACATATATATATATGATCATAAATTATACGATACAATAAAAAGTCTAATCTAAAAAATGTGGGTACTGTCCTCCAGAGTACTGCAGCCTGATATAGGGACCACCAAATCCCTCAAGGATATCTAGGAAGAAAACAGGCACACTCATGGTGTAGAATCGGTGGATTGGTCAGCGCACGGGTTTTTCGCTCACAGGATGAAAAGAGAAAATGAGGGACACGTGATTAGTGTCAAACCATACAAAACATTTAACCAGTAGTATAATGTGGTTGTTTAATAAAAAATGAATAAAAAATGCTTGGATAAAAAATCTTTTAAAACACTTTGTTAAAAGACTGAATTGGGGCTTGGATGCAGATGTCTAAGTAAAAATACTTCAATGGATAAAAAAGGGTTTCTGTGGTTGATGGTGGTGTGAGGGATGGGACATAGAAAATATAAAAATAAAAATATATATAGAGGGACTGTGGGGGCCGGTGATTGGCGAGCTTGTGTGCAGCCTGCTGCCAAACAGGAAAAGTGATGCTGCTTGTGCAGTAAAAAACAGTAAAAAAACAGCCTGCTGTCTGGCAAAAGTGGTGATGCTTGTTTGGCAGTAATCGTTATGTTTGAGTGTTTGCCAGAAGCAATGGATTCCGCCTCCTTCTGCTTGAGGTGGTATGTGGTGCTGGTAAATGAAGTAAAACGGAGTTTTCTGGTGTAGGGGTGACTGCCTACTCCTCCTTATGGAGGTGGTATGTAAGTGGCTTCTCTCCCGGGTGCCCGATTCAAAGAAAAAAGGGCCGAGACCGGTGAGTGGGTTAAGGTGAGTTTATTAAGTAATATACAGCAGAAAGAATAAAAACACTTACAATACAGCTTTGGCAATAGCCCAGCTACAGCCTGATCGTCCGATGGCGCTCCTCCGACCGGTGTATCCCCCGTGACCGCGTCGATGGCGGGAACCGGAAGGGGAGGGCTTACCGGATGTCAACAGGCTGGCTGGGTCCTTCAGGTAATGGGCTCCGGCAGGGAACTACGCGTTTCGCAGTGATGCTTCGTCAGGTTCCTGCCGGATGCCCTGGATCTTCCCTTTTTATAGGTCAAAGAAGCTGGTTAATTGATTGATTACAATCACTTGGTGTTCCATATAATTAAGGTATTAAAACAGCTTATACATCAATTGGTGGTCTTTTTTGTTTTGTACATTGATTGTAATGAGCGAATGGGGGAAAAGAGGTAAATGCAATAAAGATGTAAAGTTTACACAGTTATGTAAAATGGGTCAAACAGTTAATTGTTTACATGTGGTGTCACTCCTTCATATAGGATTGCCTGGAGCTTGATTTTTTCACATGTGAGTGTGCAATTAGGCACTCAAGAAAAATAAAAAATGTAAAATACAAAATGCTCATAAAACAGTGCATACTTCTTTATACAAGTTCATAAAAATGGGTGCTGTGACATAGTTACTTTGTACTAAAGCCTTGTATTCGAATCCTCATATGGATATACATACTGTAGCTTTGTACTATGCTGGTAGGTGGTTTAGTAGTTAAGGGGATATGCGGTAAAAAGATATAAATATAATTTAATATGGAATGAAGAAATTTGTCGGAGTGCATGTATGGTGAATGAATCACATCATACGTCTCTTCATTAAAAATAAAATGCTTAATGGCTTTATATAAAACATGAAAAAAATGTGAAGAAAAATGTATGCTAAAAAATGTATAAAAATTAGGGTTAAAATATATGACATCAGAATTGTGTGTTCTCAGGGTTCAATAGGAAATATGAATTTCAGGGATGTCTTTAAAGTGTATGACTTGTATTCCACTCATTAAAGACTTAAAATACCTGGGTGTTCATGTATGTGGTGTGTCGGGGATTCGAATCCAGGGTCACAATTATTAGTCACTCAATATCTGTGTGCTTAGTGGGTTAGGCTACACAGATGCTGATATTACAGTGCAAGTTTGGTGGTACATTGAGAGGTGAGTTGTCACAAGTAGATCCTCATAGTTGCGCCGGTACTAGTGCAAAAAGGGGGGAAGAGAAAAGAGGGGATGCAGGGGGAAAAATGTACCACCAAACTTGCACTGTAATATCAGCATCTGTGTAGCCTAACCCACTAAGCACACAGATATTGAGTGACTAATAATTGTGACCCTGGATTCGAATCCCCGACACACCACATACATGAACACCCAGGTATTTTAAGTCTTTAATGAGTGGAATACAAGTCATACACTTTAAAGACATCCCTGAAATTCATATTTCCTATTGAACCCTGAGAACACACAATTCTGATGTCATATTTTAACCCTAATTTTTATACATTTTTTAGCATACATTTTTCTTCACATTTTTTTCATGTTTTATATAAAGCCATTAAGCATTTTATTTTTAATGAAGAGACGTATGATGTGATTCATTCACCATACATGCACTCCGACAAATTTCTTCATTCCATATTAAATTATATTTATATCTTTTTACCGCATATCCCCTTAACTACTAAACCACCTACCAGCATAGTACAAAGCTACAGTATGTATATCCATATGAGGATTCGAATACAAGGCTTTAGTACAAAGTAACTATGTCACAGCACCCATTTTTATGAACTTGTATAAAGAAGTATGTACTGTTTTATGAGCATTTTGTATTTTACATTTTTTATTTTTCTTGAGTGCCTAATTGCACACTCACATGTGAAAAAATCAAGCTCCAGGCAATCCTATATGAAGGAGTGACACCACATGTAAACAATTAACTGTTTGACCCATTTTACATAACTGTGTAAACTTTACATCTTTATTGCATTTACCTCTTTTCCCCCATTCGCTCATTACAATCAATGTACAAAACAAAAAAGACCACCAATTGATGTATAAGCTGTTTTAATACCTTAATTATATGGAACACCAAGTGATTGTAATCAATCAATTAACCAGCTTCTTTGACCTATAAAAAGGGAAGATCCAGGGCATCCGGCAGGAACCTGACGAAGCATCACTGCGAAACGCGTAGTTCCCTGCCGGAGCCCATTACCTGAAGGACCCAGCCAGCCTGTTGACATCCGGTAAGCCCTCCCCTTCCGGTTCCCGCCATCGGACGCGGTCACGGGGGATACACCGGTCGGAGGAGCGCCATCGGACGATCAGGCTGTAGCTGGGCTATTGCCAAAGCTGTATTGTAAGTGTTTTTATTCTTTCTGCTGTATATTACTTAATAAACTCACCTTAACCCACTCACCGGTCTCGGCCCTTTTTTCTTTGAATCGGGCACCCGGGAGAGAAGCCACTTACATACCACCTCCATAAGGAGGAGTAGGCAGTCACCCCTACACCAGAAAACTCCGTTTTACTTCATTTACCAGCACCACATACCACCTCAAGCAGAAGGAGGCGGAATCCATTGCTTCTGGCAAACACTCAAACATAACGATTACTGCCAAACAAGCATCACCACTTTTGCCAGACAGCAGGCTGTTTTTTACTGTTTTTTACTGCACAAGCAGCATCACTTTTCCTGTTTGGCAGCAGGCTGCACACAAGCTCGCCAATCACCGGCCCCCACAGTCCCTCTATATATATTTTTATTTTTATATTTTCTATGTCCCATCCCTCACACCACCATCAACCACAGAAACCCTTTTTTATCCATTGAAGTATTTTTACTTAGACATCTGCATCCAAGCCCCAATTCAGTCTTTTAACAAAGTGTTTTAAAAGATTTTTTATCCAAGCATTTTTTATTCATTTTTTATTAAACAACCACATTATACTACTGGTTAAATGTTTTGTATGGTTTGACACTAATCACGTGTCCCTCATTTTCTCTTTTCATCCTGTGAGCGAAAAACCCGTGCGCTGACCAATCCACCGATTCTACTGTCATTACAAGAAGATTCCGGGCTTTATCTTCTCTACAGGTCCAGCTGCAGAAAACAACAAGGGCAAGTATACACTACCCCTTATTTGGTTACACATTACAACATAGGCCACACCACAAGCCTAATAAATAAGGGAGCGCCCCAGCCTCTATTCCTTTTTACACTCATGGTGTAGTATGTCAATAAAATGTATATAGGACTGGAAAGGAATAAAAATTGTGCACTCACAAACGTGACAAGAACATAAGCATGTATGAGTAAAACTCAATCGCCAGCGGGGACAGGATAGCAGGGTGCCGTCTAGGGGCTCCACCGTGTACCGGACGCTTCCTCACTCCAATCTCGCGAGAGTTGTGACGTCAGTGGGAGCTCGTCCAACTCCAATACCGCGAGAATCGTGACGTCAACGGGAACATTCAAGTGACGGGAGAATATGGACAGTCTCTCAACTCCTCTCCCTGCACCCACTGGGTACAATGCTTTGTATAAAGTCCGTAATAGGAAGTTGTTAAAAATGCGCAATTGTACAAATAATGCAATTATGCTGATAAAAGTGATCCGAAACACACCCTACGCGTTTCGTCCTTACGATACCCCTTGATGAAGTCTTAAGGACGAAACGCGTAGGGTGTGTTTCGGATCACTTTTAGATCTTTTAGATCTATTGATATCATCCAATCGTAAGGTTTTACTTCCTGAATAATGGTATTTAGTGAGATCATTTTGAACTTTCTTACTTGCAAGTAGGTATTCAGGTTCTCTTAGGTCCAGAACTGCTCTAAATCCTCCTGATGTCTTTTTTACCAAAACAATTCTGGAATAAACACCTGTTTTCCTCTGATCTTGTGGCACCTTTCCTATTACCTTTTCTTGTAACAAGTCTTTCAGAATGACTCATTCACTTGATTTCTTCTTTCGTCCAAGGACATCTTGATGTTAAGAACACATCTTTCCTTGGTATCTTCTTGAACTCCAGGGGGTATCCGTAGGAAAGAATCCGAAGTACCCACCTGTCTATTGATTGAGTCCACGCAAGCTCTGAATCAGATTAAACTTCCTCCAACTGTAAACCGCTGGACTCGTTGACCTTCATGCCAACGTCCCTCGGGCGAATGCAGTTCTCCCTCAGGTGCCACGAAAAAGATTGTTTTGTTCGCCTTTACAATAAGTTGGTCTCCAAAATGGTCTTCCAGTATGTCCTTGCTTCTCTATATTGTGTTCTCGGACTGATGAAATGAGGGGAAAAAAATGTACTTATTCTTGCTTGAGGCAAAAAAAGTACTTTTACCTCCTGATGCTTTGGATATAATTTAATGAAATTTCTCACCAGAAAGGAATTCTCCTTCAAAAAGGTAAATTACACAAAATGTTCTTAAATGCTGAATCCGCCATCCACTGCCTGAGCCAACAAAGCTCTTCCTGCAGTTACCGAATATGCTATTGATCTGGCTGCTAATTTCAACGCATCCAGTGAAACTACAGCAATGTAGTCAGCTGCCCACTTGATCTCTGATAAACTTTTTAGAATTGCAGCTCGCTTGACTCCTTTCTCTAATGCTTCCTCAATATTAGAGATCAATATGCGCATAGTTCTTAATACCGACATGGTTGATATCACGTTTGCATGCTGCTTCTGCCGCCAGATACAATTTTCTCAGAACACTCTCCAACTTTCTAGCCATCGCATCCCTGAAGATGCTGTGTCATTAACTGGTAGGGGTGGTCCTGTCAATCCTCAAGGGTGGGCAATAATCTTCGGAGTTACTTCCCAGAAATTCACGTCCTTTTGTCCAAAAGGATACATTTAGTTGAACTTCTTGGGAATCCCCAGTTTTCTATCAGGCTGAGTCCATTCTGCTTGTACCCTATCCTTCCTTAATCACTTAATGGATTGGAAAATAATGTCTTTCTTTGGGTTCCTTCACATTATTTATCCGCTCTCTCACATCCTCTATATCCTCTAACTCCAATGTTTCACACCTTGCTTTTATTAGGCGGTTCCACCATTTCTAGATAAAACAATCAGCATTCAATCTGAATCTTTTGCTCTGAGGAATCAAAGTATTCTGCTTCTGAGAAATGCTGATATTGTACCTCTGATTAGTCAGATGAGGACTCTCTCACTTTATCCAAACTGGTTTGAGTTCTTGATCTTTTGTGTGGGTTTAGTCGCTTGTTGTGCTGCTGACTACACTGAGTTACTGTATCTTTCAACCATGACAGAAAATAATTCATCTGTTCATTTTGATCTCCTGCTGCTGCTTTAAGAATCTCCACAGAGTTTCTTAGCTTCTAATGCAGGTTTATCACATGCTGAACACAATTTAGCTTTCTTAGAAAATTTCTTTTTCTGATGCAGATCCTCAATTGCCACTTTAGAAGTTCCCTCTTCTGGCTGTTTCACAGAGTAACCATGGTGACAAAAACATGCATTCTATCCTGCATAATTAACTCTTTAGTTCTCTTCTCTAAACCAAGGACTCATCCAGTTTTAGGAAGCGACCCTTTGCTTGCAGCAGCCTCCATGCTAATTTCAGCAACTGTTCCAGCTTCTTGCAGCTGATTTGCCTTCCTCTCTGCACAACGTTCCATGCGGCAGATTGCTTTAAATTTTCTGAGGCCTTCGCTTCTGACGTTGTCAGTTTGCCCAATCAGAGCGCTGAAGGCATCTCTGCACCGTCGTGCTTGTGCCTATGTGGCGGGCGTGCGCTATTCAACCACATGGGACACCATGACTGGCATGTCTCTGCATCCGCTCTGTTACCGCTGGGTACTGAGATGCATCAACGGTCTGCCCGATGGCATGGGCCTCCGAACAGCAACTCCCCACCGTGCTTATACGTTGGAGCAGCAGGAGGAGAGAGGCTGACAACCCCCTGGATTACCTGCACTAGCTGCAGTCTGGCGAGTAGTTTAACAACATTAAAAAAACATTGCTCTCAGCTGTAGGACAGGAAAAAGACTACCTGCAGGTAGGAGGGGCCTTTTATGGGACTACCTGCAGAATTCAATTTCCTGTCCTACTCAAGCGAAGGATAACCCTACGGTGCCCACATGGGGAACAGGAAAACAATCTATAGAGATTTCAAAGTTCAGTTGATCCAATAAAGCATTTCTTAAGAGAAAATCGAGAATCATTTCAAAATCCTTAAAAATATTATATGAGGAGACCACGCCCCCCGATGGTGAATGGCAGCTTAGAGTGAGAGCTCCATTCCCCCCGGCGCATTAGAGTGAGAAATAACAGTCAAAACGCTATAGATACCTTAATAAAGATAAGCGCAACATACATCAACCTGCAGGGATGGCTTCTACCAAAACGGTGTGCAGAAAAACCCAGCCAGTATCTACATATTTTAAAAGCAAAGATACAGCTAAGGCTGGGAATCTCGACTCCCCTGTGCAACTGCCAGCAGCGGACCCCGATATGGACACCCCTGCAGAGGAGCAGGATGACATGGCAGTGATGCGGAGGAAAGACATGAAGGAGTTCTGCTCCTCCATGAAAAAGTTTTTCAAGTCAGAGCTCTGGGCACATAGAAAAGATGTAGATATAGATGTAGAATATAAGGCAGAGGAGACCACCTGCGCCCTAACCCACACACAAACACAAGTGTCCACTCTCAAAGACCAAGTCAGAGCCCTGGAGGACAAGATCGAGGACGGGGAGAACCGCGTCCGACACTGCAACGTCCGCCTACGAGGGGTGCCGGAATCTGTCACGGATCCTGAGGACTTCGCCACTAAATGGCTGGAGCATCTGCCCCCAGATCTGACGGAAAGGGACTTAATGCTAGACAGATGCCATAGGGCACTCAGAGGAAGACCCCAGCAGGGGGACCCCCCCAGAGACATCGTAATGTGGTTCCACTGCTACCGGATGAAAGAACAAGCGTGCCGCATTGCCAGGGAGTTGAAAACAGTGGAATTTGAACGTATTAAATTCCAAGTCTACCAAGATTTGTCCCCCGCTACTCTGGCAAAAAGGAAGGCAATGGCCCCCATAACTAGAGCTCTCCGGGACAAAGAGGTGCGCTACAGGTGGTTGTTACCATGTGCAGTCCTAGTACTGAAAAATGGGGTTGCACACATTCTGAAACATGTGGAGGATGGAGAGGGATTCCTCCGTAGGGTTCTTGGCTTCCCGCAAAGTCCCCCTCACCTTGTAGCTGCCGAAGATGGCGCCCCCTCAACCTCGTGGCACGCAGCTGGGAGATCACGATCTGAAGCCAGGGCTGAAGTTGTATCGCCGAGCTCCACATAGACTCCCCTCTACGTTACCAATAGACTGCTACATCCTCCCACAAACACCTCAGCTAGACCCTATGGGAAGCCCTAGCCAAGAGGAGCTCCTCCGGTGGCCCCCATCGACCACCCTGCAAGGACCAAGAGACATACTAGCCCCCGCAGGTCTACTCACGTTTTCTGCAGAGCAGCCATCTTCCCCTACTCCTTCCTCGAGGCACGCGGGAACAGACCTGCTCTGCGCGGGCTGAGCGGGTGACGCCACTGGCTCTCGCGGTCGCCCGGCTGCCTCTCGCGAGACTGGGAACAAAACACATGCGCAGAGGGTCCCGGCCGCGTCATCCCCCAGCGCCGTCGCTGCCTGTCCCCTGCTTTCACCGCACCGAGACGCCGGTCCCTCGCTCTCACCACGCAGACGGTCCCTGGAGCCTCCTGGCCCCTGGTTTCACCTCGCGGCCCTCGCTGGGGCCGTGCTGGGGGATGGGAGGTATCTGCTTGTGGCTGCTCTGTGTGTATACTCTCCACTATATATCTATAACCCCCTTACTGTGTATATATCCCCCCTACTGTGTGTGGCTGCAGCGGGACGGGGAGCGACAGGACCGGATGCTCTGTGTGCAGGTAGCCGGGGCTGCTGTTCCAAGGAGCTGTGCTTTCCTCATACCGGTGTTCAGGTGAACTTTCCGCATGCTTTCCCTCAGAGACGCCCGCCCCTGAAACCCAAGATGGTGGCAGCGAAGCCACGGCAGACCAAAAAACCCTGCCCTGGAGTCAAAATACTTCGTCGGGCTGGCGAGACTCGGCGGCCGAGCACGCAGGGCAACACACCGGGAACAGGGTCTCGTCCAGGGGCCATGTTGGCGGGGGGGGCAGGAGGGGAGTTAAGTGAGCACGATACAAAGCGGAGGAAGGGGAGAAAAATAAATAAATATATGTTCATACCTGGGCCACCCTATAGTTAGGGACTCAGTAGCTGTAGAGACTCAGTTGCTGCCTCTTGCTCGACCCCACATTTAAACATATAGTACCACAGAGACATAGGGCTATATATAACCAGTTAACGTCAGCTGCACGGGCGCCAGTAGCTCCACCACCATCTTAGCTACCGCTTAATAACCTCAATAAATGTTAATCGACCACACTTTAAAGCACAGAAACATCTAACAGGGAGGAGGCCAACACCCCGCCACATACGAGGCAGACACTCACATAGGAGTGGATAAAGAAGACTAGGTAGACGTACCTCTGATCCTCCCGCCTTCACGAATGGTCATAATTGGAGCTGAGTGGACCGCGCAATAGGAAACTACATGGGGGCACGGGGCACCCTACACCCGCCATCCACGTAGAGGGCACAACCAGGGGGAACGGGGAGTGGGGGAGATATGGGAGAAGATAGTTAGGTAGATGTAATGTGATCTACAGATTTGTGTTGCTAAAGTTATGTTACACTGTTATTTATTTATTGTCTGTTTAAAGGAGATGCGCCGGCGGGACAGTTCCCTGATCGGCGGGCATGTGTTCTCCGCTTCGATCCCTACAGCGCAGGGATCGCAAACAAGTCCCAGGGAGGCCAGGACCCAGCAGGCAGGGGAGATCCCTTCGTCAGTCTGGGCCAAGTGACCCCCCCCCCTGGGCGCAAGGGCCACTCCCGGGGGCTCCCGGAGTGGGCTCTTGTCTTCATGTTCCTATTTGTTTTTTGTACACTAGTGTGTTCGTTGTTTTTTGTTGTGAACCCAATCCCCTTGGTGTTGACCCTCATGTGCTCCTCCCAGTCCCCCCCTTCCCTCCCCCTCCCTCCCAGCTGCCTCCCACTCCCTCCTTACCCTACCCTCAATTACCTACTTAAGAGTATGCGCCCTGAAGGAAGTGATCGTCCGGCCCTACACATGGATTCCACGGGTAAGTCAAGCGTAGTCACACACAGCAATAAATGGCGTTGACTTTTATATCTCACAATGTGCAGGGCTTTAACAACCCCACTAAACGCAAACTAGCCATCACAGATTATAAAAGAAAACATGCGGATGTGTTGCTCCGACAGGAGACACATTTCAGCAAAACCAATACCCCCAAATACCTTGATAAAGACTTCTCCCAGGTTTTTTCGGCCTCTGCTGAAGTCAAAAAGCGTGGAGTTGCCATCCTATTCCGTAATAGCATCCCTTTTGAAGGCCTGATAACCAAACGGGATAACGATGGTAGGGATATATTATAACAGTAGGAACTATTAGGGGACAGAAGATCACAATTGCTTGTATATATGCCCCCTGCGAAAGGAGTGCAATCTTCTTTGAAAAATTCTTTACTAAACTCCGTGGCTCAGGGAAACGTTGTTTTAGCTGGAGACTTTAATACGGTCCTTCAACCTCACATAGATAGATCAGGTGGAGTTACCCTACATAATAAAGGAGCAGGGATCTCCCTACGCAGGGGCCTCAAAAGTAACCAACTAATAGACATCTGGAGAGAGCTACACCCAGCAGATAGGAATTACACGTTCTTCTCGCACCCACATGGCTCATACAGTAGGATTGATTACTTCGCAGTGTCCTGTCACCTGGTCCCCAAGGTCACCCAAGCGGAGATCCATGATATTTCATGGTCTGCCCATGCACCCATAGAGCTCCGGTGCAATAATATTCATACGGTTAGACCAGGAACGAACTGGAAACTTAATTAATCCATTCTAAAAATCCCTGAGATCTGTGATGCTGTGGGTTTCGAGATAGACCAATACATCAAGATAAATGCCGGCTCTGTCTCCTCACATCTGGTCCTCTGGGAGGCGCATAAAGCGACTCTCCGAGGTACCCTCATAAATATCACAGCTAGACGAAAAAAAGAGAGAGATGCAAAAATTGTCACGCTCCAAGCTAAATTAAAGGCTCTCTCCTCCAGGCACAAAAAGAACCTAGATCCGCAAACCCTACAAGAGATAAAAGACACTAAAATTGAATTAAACATGATATTGACCTCCAGGGCTGATAATTCACTGAGTTGGTCAAAGAGGAAAATTTACAAAAAGGCAAACAGGCCGGATACGATGCTGGCCCGCATGCTGAAATACAGGCAAAACAAATATAACATTCAAGCTTTACGCTTAAAATCTGGTACCCCTACTTCCAACCCCCAGAAGATAGTAGATGAATTCGGCTCCTTCTATGAGACACTCTATAATGGAGAGAAAATGGCACATAATCCTAAAACGAGCAGTCAATTGAGAGATTTCCTGGCTAGCTCCAATCTGGTGAGATTGACAGAATCAGACAGAGCTTCCCTAAACGCCGACTTCACTTATGAGGAGTTGACACAGGCCATTAAGGAACTCAAACCTTCAAAGGCACCGGGGCCGGACGGCTTCTCAGGGTTATACTACAAGAAATTTGTCAAGTTGCTTGCCCCTAGGTTGCTCCAGGTATTCAACGCTATTCTAGCGGGAGCCCCCATCCCCAGGGAGATGTTACAGGCGTCTATATCAATCATTCACAAAACAGGGAAAGACCCTCTAGACTGCAAAAGTTATCGGCCCATATCACTAATCAATACAGATATCAAGTTGTACGCTAAATTACTGGCCAATAGATTATGTCTTATTCTACCCAGACTTATACATCCAGATCAGGTCGGATTTATCAAGGGCCGACAAGCCGCAGATAATACCCGACGATTTATAGATCTGATAGATTTGGCCAATATTGACACTGCTCAAAGTATGCTGTTAAGTCTGGACGCCGAAAAGGCTTTCGATAGAATTGACTGGCCATACCTGAAGGAGACGCTTGCGGCATTTGGCTTTGGGGATCGGGTGAGTGAAGCGATTTTATCGCTGTACTCTAACCCCACTGCCATGGTGGTACACCAAGGCTACCCCTCTCTGCCCTTCCAAATCAGGAGTGGTACGAGACAGGGCTGCCCACTTTCACCCCTCCTATTCGCCCTCTGTATTGAACCCCTGGCGGCACAAATCAGAGGAAACCCTGACATCTCAGGGTTAAACGCATACTCCCAAATCCATAAGGCGGCCCTGTATGCAGATGACATCCTCTTGATAATCACGAAACCCCTCACTTCACTACCAAACCTATTTGACCTGCTAGGCCGTTTTTCTAAAATCTCCGGCTTCAAAATCAATCAGTCCAAATCTGAGGCTCTTAATGTCAATCTCCCCGGACACATAGAAAAATTGTTAAAATTAAACTTTAAATTTCACTGGCAACATAAGTCTATAAAATATCTGGGTGTCCACATCACCAGAAACGTCAAAGATATATACGACGCAAATTATCCCAATCTAATCAGGACTCTAAATTCAGACTTACAAAAGTGGACATCCAAAAGGATCTCCTGGATAGGAAGAATCCAGTGTCAAAATGAACTTACTCCCCCGAATCTTATATCTCTTTCAAACTCTCTCAGTGCCACTCATATTGAGGGACCTGCACTCACTTCAATCTGACATCTCTAAGTTTATATGGGGAGGTAAAAAACCCAGAGTCAGCAAAAGCAATATGAAAAGGTCAGTCCTGGCTGGGGGCCTAGCGGTACCCTGCCTGTTATCATATTACAAAGCGGCACAGTTGATCCAAATCGTGCAATGGCAGTCGGACCCGAGATATAAGAGATGGGTCGAATTAGAGAGCGCAGCCTGTGCACCAATCGAATTACATAATCTAATCTGTCTCCCCAAAACAGCACGAAAAAGGTGCTAATATGCCGCTATCCTCAATGACCAACTCATTGTCAATCTGGGAGGCCACAAAAATTAGGCCTTCCCTTACAACGACACGCTCTATGATGTCACCCCTGTGGAATAATTCCGAGTTCGTGCCGGGCCTTTCAGTCGGTAATATATCAATTTGAAGAAAGAAAGGTTATAATCGGATTAAAGATCTGGAAGGTCATGACAGAAAAATTAAGACGTTTGATCACGTCAGACTAGAAAAAGAGATCCCCCACTCAGAATTCTTTAGATACCTCCAGGTCAGGGCGTTCTATAACAAATTTGCCCCATACCCACCATTGACATCCTTCGTAAAGCTCTGTCTGGCAGAGACCGACACAAAGGGACTTACCTCACAGCTATACAGCGAAGTGATCAGTACTAGCAATCAAGCCCATGAAATACCCTCATATACATCACGATGGGAAGCAGACATCGGTGAGTGTCTGGAGGACGAGGACTGGAGTGCTATCTTTCTAGCCACAGCAAAAAGTTCCATACGTACCACCCTCAAGGAGAACGCATATAAGGTCCTGATGCGATGGTACCTTACCCCACTGAAATTATCCAGGTTCGTGCCGGGATCCTCCCCGCTGTGCCCCCTTCCAGTGTGGAGGAACAGCAGACCTGTTCCATATGCTGTGGTCTTGCCCGCGGATCTCCCCATTCTGGGAGACAATTAGACTTTGGCTACAGAGACTGTTTGATCTCACTATTCCCCCTGACCCATGGCTGTTTCTCCTGAACAGACCACTAGCGGGTCTCGCTAAAGCTCACAATAAACTCATTGCTCACTTTGCACTTGCAACGCGGTGTGAGATCGCAACATTATGGAAAAGCTCAGACATTCCAACCATCCCAAAAATTCGGAATCGCATTTGGTTTATCTGCCAGATGGAAAAGTTAACGAGTCTGGTTAACGACACTGGCGACAATTATCTAAAAGTCTGGACGCCTTGGTTGGCACAGACAGATATCCCGGGGATAGAAAGGGCATCAATTTGGCTATGATAGTTAATAGATCCGTTCTCCTTGGGGGAGGTGAGATACACCCACGCTTTGTACCGGATGCCCACAATATAGACAGGCAACATATGGCCATATAGAGATTATTCCCGGCGTCTAGAAACCTAGCAGGGCCGTGTATTAGCTATGAGATACACCCACGATCACTAACACCCCTCCCTCCCCCTTTTCTCTCCCTCCCCCTTTTCTCTCCCTTCCTTTCTTTACCTCTTGGCTCAATGTACGTCTTCCGGTTTGTCTGTCTGTATGGTTGTTTGTCTGTCGGTCTGTGTCTTTATATCTGTTTGTCTACCTATGTCGTGGTTTACCTGTTGGTATATACGTCGTTTGGCTGATTCGCGTGTCTGCCTGTTTTATCAAATTTATCAAATGTATTGATAAAGTGTATTGCATACACGAAACGCGTAGGAGGGTGTTAACCTCCTTTTTAAAGATGGATCAATAAAGATATTTTTTTATTACACCATTTGGGACCCACTCTTAGCTGTGCGCCAGTTTTTCTCTTTAGCTCTTTCAATCAGCATCACTTCGGTTGGCTGCACGCCTATCAGGACACACAGGACGGGGAAATCTGTGAGTATCACTCTTCATTTCTTATGAACATTTATTGTGAGTCCAGGAACCATCCCAATGAGGGCTTGATTGTGGTTTATAACTACCTATCTTGCCCTTCAGGGATCATTGGTCTGTCTGAGGACTTTTACTACAATATTCAGTATGTTAATCCCCTTGTCCTATCCTTCTCATCTGAATATTGCTTACATGCTCCATCTGAAAGGATTCAGCGTTGGAGCGCCTTTATCACTAAGTGTTGAGTTCGTATTTAAAATGACACCAAGTATAAAAAACAGAAGTGAACTAAAGAAACAAAAAAGTGGTTGTGAGACCATTTTTTAGTGTGGTATATTGGTGCAAATAGGTGTTCAAAAACATGGAGCAGCAGCCGCAGCGATGCCCAGGACGCACCGATATAAATGGTATGTACTAAAATCATTTGAATATGCTGGTCAAAAAATGGAGGTGCAACTGCGGGGAAATTGTATCTTGTAAATCCTACAAAGTAGGTTTATTTTGTTAGCGCAGAATTAGAAGTGTTTAAGTTGCTATGTAGCAACAAAATTGCTTAAATCAGAAAATTGTTCTTTAAACATTTTTTAAAAAATAATATTACAGTGAGGTCACTTACCTCCAATGTCGCTGGTAATATTTATACAAGCCCTGCTTGTTTGAATATCACAAAGGACATTTGAGATGTTTTAGCTATTTTTTGATATAAGCAATAAATAGCATTGAGTATTTTTTTTTATTTTTTGGGGGGTGTGTGTCTGGGATTTCCACAGTAATTTACAACTGTACCACCCACATTGAGATGCAGTTTGCGACCTAAGACCACAGTCCCTAGGTCGCCTTAAAAACCCACTGTCCCGCCTGCTATCCGCCACTACAGATTTTATTTTTGCCAACCACTTGGAGACCTCACAAACCACCTGTTAGGAATAACTGGCCTAGAGTAAAAATACGATACAAATGCTGTATTATAGCCAAAAAAGGGCTTTTTTTGTAAGGTACAAGTCATCAACTTGGTGCTGCCAAAAATGCATTCATTGCCATGGCCGATAAAAATAAAAATCGGGACCGACACCATAATGACTAATTAGCACAAATGTACTCATGTCAATGCCAGTCATCAAGTTCAGATGTTCATCAATACCTAGCTAACGCTACAAAGTGCCACCATTTTTTATCGCCTACCCCAGGCTGGGGTTAGCCCCATCATGCATATGTATATAATTGCCGTTATATACGTAGACAAGATCCGCTAAACCGACATGGAATAGGTGATAAAACATTACAAATGAAACATTTTACATGATATTAACCCCTTAGTAGCCCAAGTTGTCAGCTAGCCATGGGTTTAACTCAAACTACCTACCCCCCCCCCCCCCCTCCTTGGCTACTACCCAAGTAGTTAGTAAGGGTTTGCATCATCATTTTGCTGTAACAGAGAACAGATGCTGACATTTTCTGTGCTAAGCGGTAAAACACATTA
This sequence comes from Ascaphus truei, assembly GCF_040206685.1. Taxonomy (NCBI): domain Eukaryota; kingdom Metazoa; phylum Chordata; class Amphibia; order Anura; family Ascaphidae; genus Ascaphus; species Ascaphus truei. The sequence continues at coordinate 105,561,021 of NC_134485.1, read as the reverse complement.
TGTGGGGGAAAAAAAATTGTACAGTATGTTCATTATAAACAAGTACATCAACATAGCAGTAAAAATGAATACGAATAAATACTTTTATGTCCAAATATGACAATTATATCCTTATTGCATCATCAAAACTATATTGACACATATTTGCTTTTTTTGCTTGGATAACCAATTTGAAATAAATTAATATAATCTAATAATGACAGAAAGCTTTAATTAGTCATTCTCAATTGGGCATGGATGTGCAATTTAGATTTCTTTGGATTTGCTCAAACTGAAATTATTTCACTAGATGTGGCACCGGGTAAGATATACAGCTTTATATAAAAGATATAGAGGCTCCTATTCAATATACTGCTGAGTTATTTTCTCCTTATTGGAGAACCTTGAAGCCACAATCAGTTCATTACGAATTACACTCAGAAAATCTATATAAAATACCATCATTTGTGTTCATTATGCGACTTTCAGCACCCAAAGAAAAAATTGACCAGTAGCCCAGAGCACCTGAATTATTTTGTTCGGCAAACTACTGGGACTAATAATTAGTAATGTATTGTAAGCTCGGGTGGCAGCTGGAGTATACCTGGGATCTGCAGACATAGGGCCAATCCCAGATGGAAGATGAGCCATGGATGTGTGAAAGGAAGCCTTGTGTCTGCAAGATAACCTAGCCCGTAAAACAAGCAAGTATGGGACGTAGACAGAAGAGAAGCAGGAAACACAACAGGTCATCTAGCATAATAATAATAATATCATGTTCTTGTATAGCGCTGCTAGTTTTACATAGCGCTTTACAGAGACATTTTGCAGATACAGTCCCTGTCCCGTGCAGCTTACAATCTATGTTTTTTGGTACCTGAGAGACAGGGAGATAAAGTGACTTGCCCAAGGTCATAAGGAGCCGACACCAGGAATTGAACCAGGTTAAAACTCAGTGCCAGTCAGTGTCTTTACTCACTGAGCCACTCCTTCAGCATTGAGAAGAAAGTTGGGTAAATGTGGAGAAAGGCAAAATTAAAATTGTTCTGATATGAAGGTGCGGCAAAAACGGAGTGTCGCATGCATTTCAAACATCATCCCTGGGTGCCACCACGAAGGAAGCAGAGGACAAGTTTAATAGAACAGTTTGACTAATGGTTGTGGTCAAGTGTAGGAACACATTCAACTAAAGTGGCAATCCACAATGGCCAATCGATACAAAAATTGGCACTTGCTTTTTAAATCGAGTTAGACAAAATAGAGAACCTAAAACACTTAGCAAACCAGGATGAGACATTCAATCCTTTAAGTAGCATATAAAGCCTAATGTGTTCAAAATCCTAACATCGTGTATTTAGCACAAAAGTCTATTTTTCAATTTAAAGCAGCAAAACATTAAACCTTATGGGGTTTTTTTTAAATCAGTTTTGTAGTATTAGAGAAGTGATTTTTTTTTATTTAACTCAATGCAATTTTTAACGAGGGCCAATATACTGAGCATACTTTGATTTCTATAGCAAGTTTTAGCCAACCTCCCAAGCAGTGCAAGATCTTTGCAACACTTTCCTGTTTGTGATCATTTGTTGCCAATATTCCCAACAGTTTGAGCTACAAACTGTAACAATAGATAATGTTACATTAGTAATATAACGATACATTGTAGCTGAAGGATTGATTGCAACTGAAAAGGTGGCAATTACGTTAGGCACACAATCAGGATTTTTACAGATTTATAACAGGAGCACCAAACGATTACTAGTTTAGAGAAGAAAGTAGAATTATATATGGTCACATGATTTACATATATAATACAAACAGGGATTGTTTACTTATGTAATACACTAAAAAGCAAACTTCTGCTAAAATAGACACCAGGTTGTGAAAGGGACACAATAAACCAAAAGCCTCTATCTGTATAAGAGTTTCGTTTCCTATATCATATAAATTAAGTCACTTCCCTAGAGCACTTCATCTAAAATAGCCACTGAAAATAGCAACTTTTACACAGACAAATAATAAAACGCACTAAATACATTATACCGTGAATCAACAAGCAATGGGTAGTTTAAATGTAAAATAATTAATGATGTTAAAGTTACAGTAGTACCCGATTGCTACAGCCGTTTTACCCTAGACCCAAGTTTATAAAGAGGCTTTTTCATTGTGTTATTTTCAAATGCGGATTGTTAAGCAGCTTTAGTAAACTTACATTCCTGAAATAGAACTGGCTTAAGTAGTTACAATAACTCCACGACAGCCTGTACTCTGCTTCACCAATACAGTTTCTAAACTTCCACTCTACCTGGATCTGTTTCTTTGGTTGGATTCTACTTTAAGTGCAGCTTTTGTTGCAGGCATCATGCATTACCTATGGAAAAAAGCCAGGAAGGCATAAGCCAGATTTCTATGTTATCATGGGCGTCCGCAGAAATGTTTTCAGGGGGGGCATAATTTTAACTAGACAGAGAGAGAGAGTGGGTGTGGGGGTGTGTGGGTGACAGGGTGGGTGACTGACACTTTTTGACTGACTCGTGTGTGACTGACACTTGGGTGGGTGACTGACTGACTGTGGGTTGGTGTCTGTATTCATTCACAGACAGACAGACACAAACACACACACTCTCCCTCTCAGACTCTCCCTCTCAGACTCTCCGTCTCAGACTCTCCGTCTCAGACTCTCCGTCTCAGACTCTCCGTCTCAGACTCTCCGTCTCAGTCTCTCCCTCTCACTCTCTCAGACTCTCTCTCTCACTCTCTCAGACTCTCCCTCTCACTCTCTCAGACTCTCCCTCTCACTCTCTCAGACTCTCCCTCTCACTCTCTCAGACTCTCCCTCTCACTCTCTCAGACTCTCCCTCTCACTCTCTCAGACTCTCCCTCTCACTCTCTCAGACTCTCCCTCTCACTCTCTCAGACTCTCCCTCTCACTCTCTCAGACTCTCCCTCTCACTCTCTCAGACTCTCTCAGACTCTCCCTCTCTCAGACACACACACACACACACACAGCCTCAGACACACACACACACACACACACACACACACAGCCTCAGACACACACACACACGCCTCAGACAGACACACACAGCCTCAGACAGACAGACACACACACACACACACACAGAGCCTCAGACACACACACACAGCCTCAGACACACACACACACACACACACAGCCTCAGACACACACACACAGCCTCAGACACACACACACACGCCTCAGACAGACACACACACACAGCCTCAGACAGACACACACACACAGCCTCAGACACACACACACACACCTCAGACAGACACACACACACACACACACACAAAGTGGAGCAAGAGATGCAGCGCCGGATGTAAGTGCCTGGGGACGGGAGGGGGGGAAAGGCCGGCGATCCGACCAGCCAGCAGTGCATCACCACTACCCGCCCCCGCGCTCATCTGCCACACCAAGGGGATGGGGGAAGGGAGAACCAGGACAGGAGGGAGCGGAGCACCAGGGCAGGAGGGAGCACCAGGACAGGAGGGAGCACCAGGACAGGAGGGAGCGGAGCACCAGGGCAGGAGGGAGCGGAGCACCAGGGCAGGAGGGAGCACCAGGACAGGAGGGAGCACCAGGACAGGAGGGAGCGGAGCACCAGGGCAGGAGGGAGCACCAGGACAGGAGGGAGCGGAGCACCAGGGCAGGAGGGAGCACCAGGACAGGAGGGAGCACCAGGACAGGAGGGAGCGGAGCACCAGGGCAGGAGGGAGCACCAGGACAGGAGGGAGCACCAGGACAGGAGGGAGCGGAGCACCAGGGCAGGAGGGAGCACCAGGACAGGAGGGAGCGGAGCACCAGGGCAGGAGGGAGCGGAGCACCAGGGCAGGAGGGAGCACCAGGACAGGAGGGAGCACCAGGACAGGAGGGAGCGGAGCACCAGGGCAGGAGGGAGCACCAGGACAGGAGGGAGCACCAGGACAGGAGGGAGCGGAGCACCAGGGCAGGAGGGAGCACCAGGACAGGAGGGAGCGGAGCACCAGGGCAGGAGGGAGCGGAGCACCAGGGCAGGAGGGAGCACCAGGACAGGAGGGAGCACCAGGACAGGAGGGAGCGGAGCACCAGGGCAGGAGGGAGCACCAGGACAGGAGGGAGCGGAGCACCAGGGCAGGAGGGAGCACCAGGACAGGAGGGAGCACCAGGACAGGAGGGAGCGGAGCACCAGGGCAGGAGGGAGCACCAGGACAGGAGGGAGCGGAGCACCAGGGCAGGAGGGAGCGGAGCACCAGGGCAGGAGGGAGCACCAGGACAGGAGGGAGCACCAGGACAGGAGGGAGCGGAGCACCAGGGCAGGAGGGAGCACCAGGACAGGAGGGAGCGGAGCACCAGGGCAGGAGGGAGCACCAGGACAGGAGGGAGCACCAGGACAGGAGGGAGCGGAGCACCAGGGCAGGAGGGAGCACCAGGACAGGAGGGAGCACCAGGACAGGAGGGAGCGGAGCACCAGGGCAGGAGGGAGCACCAGGACAGGAGGGAGCGGAGCACCAGGGCAGGAGGGAGCGGAGCACCAGGGCAGGAGGGAGCACCAGGACAGGAGGGAGCACCAGGACAGGAGGGAGCGGAGCACCAGGGCAGGAGGGAGCACCAGGACAGGAGGGAGCGGAGCACCAGGGCAGGAGGGAGCACCAGGACAGGAGGGAGCACCAGGACAGGAGCGAGCGGAGCACCAGGGCAGGAGGGAGCACCAGGACAGGAGGGAGCACCAGGACAGGAGGGAGCGGAGCACCAGGGCAGGAGGGAGCACCAGGACAGGAGGGAGCACCAGGACAGGAGGGAGCAACAGGACAGGAGGGAGCAACAGGACAGGAGGCAACTCCTCCCCCCCTGGCGGCCGCACCCCTGCACCTACCTACTATCGCCCTGGGCGGGTGGGCAGCCACGGAGACCCGGGGAAGAAGGGGGGACACTGTGCAGCCACCAGTAGAGGAGCGGGAAGATTCTGCGTCACGGACAGTCACGCGCTCACTAGCAGCAGGCACAGGAACTGCCGCGAGCGGCTGTGAGCGGGCTCGGGGGGAGGAAGGGGGGGTCCCAGGTGGGGGGGGGAAGCAGGGAAGATACGCGCGTGATTTCTTGCACATCGTGAGCGCGCTAAATCCTGTCACGCCAGTGCCCTCTGTCCCCCGCTGTTGGCAGCCCAGGATCCAGAGGGGGGCAAGTCCCCCTTGCCCCCCCCCCCTGCGGACGCCCATGTATGTTATCCCTTAGTTTGGGCACCGACGTGTTGAAAGAAGAGGTAGTACTGTATAGTAATGTAAAACAGGCTCTTACAAACAATGTAAAGATCAACGGGTCTTTCACCCTCCAGTAATAGCACGTTCTACTTAACTGAAAATGTCAGCAGTGGCTTTCATTTGTAATAAAGAAGAGAAGGATTATCCGTCTCCTGTTGTCTTTCATAAATATTGTAGATGTATGTAAGTATTGTAGATGGAAGTTAGAAATTAGCATTCAAACAACTCAATTTTGTACTCGGGCTGAACTGTGCCATAAAAAGGCATCAACAGGCTTTGTTTACCCACATTTTCTGACAGGAGGATGTGAAGCGTGACATCTCTTCCATCACATTCGAAGGCCTCTTCATTTAGCAATAGCATTGTAGCAAAGAAATGTGTAGACTGGCTAAACAGTCCATATCTCCTACAAATGTCTTGGTGCTTAGAGCAGTGATTTTAAACAAAGGTTCGGCAGGCACCCCTCAGGGAGTGGGGAGATCTGGGACAAATCCCAGCTATCCCAGGACCCGGCAGCACCACACGCAGCAGCAACGGCAGCTGTCCGGTCATTGCGCTCCTGCCTCTCCCTGCTCCTCTCGGCGCTGGAAGTCACGTTCAACTTCCGGCTGACAGGAGGAGGGAGCTGCGGCCCCGCACGGCATCACAGGGCCCCAAGGTAAGAGCACGCGCTCTCTCTGCAGTTTTCACTATAAGGATTTTTGACACTCGCCAACAGCTCCCTTACCAAAAAAAGTTTATATGGAAGAGAGAGGGGGGAGAGTGTGTGTAGAAGAGAGAGGGGGGAGAGTGTGTGTAGAAGAGAGAGGGGGGAGAGTGTGTGTAGAAGAGAGAGGGGGGAGAGTGTGTGTAGAAGAGAGAGGGGGGAGAGTGTGTGTAGAAGAGAGAGGGGGAGTGTGTGTGTGTGTGTGTGTGTGTGTGTGTGTGTGTGTGTGTGTGTGTGTGTGTGTGTGTGTAGTTGAGAGAGGGTGTGTGTGTGTGTGTGTGTGTGTGTGTGTGTGTGTGTGTGTGTGTGTGTGTGTGTATAGAAGAGAGAGGGGGAGTGTGTGTGTGTGTGTGTGTAGAAGAGAGAGGGTGTGTGTGTGTGTGTGTGTGTGTGTGTGTGTGTGTGTGTGTGTGTGTGTGTGTGTGTGTGTATAGAAGAGAGAGGGGGAGTGTGTGTGTGTGTGTGTGTGTGTATAGAAGAGAGAGGGGGAGTGTGTGTGTGTGTGTGTATAGAAGAGAGAGGGGGAGTGTGTGTGTGTGTGTGTGTGTGTGTGTGTGTGTGTGTGTGTGTGTGTGTGTGTGTGTGTGTGTGTGTGTGTGTGTGTGTGTGTGTGTGTGTGTGTGTGTGTGTGTGTGTAAGAGAGAGGGGGAGTGTGTGTGTGTGTGTGTGTGTGTGTGTGTGTGTGTGTGTGTGTGTGTGTGTGTGTGTGTGTGTGTGTGTGTGTGTGTGTGTGTGTGTGTGTGTGTGTGTGTAGAAGAGAGAGGGGGAGAGTGTGTGTGTGTGTGTTTGTGTGTGTGTAGAAGAGAGAGGGGAAAACCGTTTTATTTCCTCTTGGAAAGTCTTGCTTTCGGTCAGATCGGAGCAATGATCTGTAAAAGTGATACAAGTAAGGATTTCAGTTTCCAGTGTTCAATAAATCAGTGGGCTTTTCTGGTGGCGTTTTTGTTCACTGTTCATGTAGAGAGAGAAAAGATGGAGGCATTATAATTTACAGTAGTGTTTAGTTGCACAGTTTTGTTTCAGTTACGATGCTCCCCTTGTATTACCTGTGTTTCCTACAGGAAATTAGCCTCCTTCAGAAAATATGCTCCATTCCGTGCTTTTCATCAGTTATACCTGCCTCTCACCTGTCTCCCCTACAATCTATCCTAAACGCTGCTGCCAGAATCACTCTACTCTTTCCTAAATCTGTCTAAGCGTCTCCCCTGCTGAAATCCCTCACCTGGCTTCCTATCAAATCAAGTATCTCACACTCAATTTTCCTCCTCACTTTTAAAGCTTTACACTCTTCTGCCCCTCCTTACATCTCAGCCCTAATTTCTCGCTATGCACCATCCTGACTCTTGCGTTCTGCTCAAGGATGTCTTCTCCCTACCCCCTTTGTATCTAGAGCCCTCTCCCTCCTTAAACCTCTCTCACTGACTCCCCCGCACCTCTGGAATGCCCTTCTCCTCAATACCCGACTAGCACCCTCTCTATCCACCTTTAAGACCCACTTTAAGAAACTCTTGCTTGAAGAAGCATATGAGTAGCACCGTGGCTAATACTATACACCAGGCCTGCACAACACGTGGCCCACGGGCCGCATGCGGCCCGCCGGCACTCACTGTGCGGCCCGCGGCGGCGGCTGCTGCTTTCCCCCCCTCCTCCTCCTCCCGAGTCCGCTCTCCCTCCCCCCGCGAGCCGAGTCCCCTCTCCCTCCCCCCGTGAGCCGAGCCCGCTCTCCCCCTCCTCCCCCCAGCCCGCTCTCAAGACTGCACGCTCTTGCAGTGCGGCACTTCCGGTGCCCGCTGCTTGCGAGCGCACGCAGTCCTGCCGTGATCTGAGGTGAGATTTAGGAGAGGTGCAGGGGCTGATGTGAGGTGAGGAGGTGCAGGGGATTGAGGTGAGGTGCAGGGGGATATGTGCAGGGGATTGAGGTGAGGTGCAGGGGGATATGTGCAGGGGGGTGATGTGATGTGCAAGGGGGGGATATGTGCAGGGGGGGATATGTGCAGGGGATTGAGGTGAGGTGCAGGGGGATATGTGTAGGGGGGTGATGTGATGTGCAAGGGGGGGATATGTGCAGGGGGGGATATGTGCAGGGGGGTGATGTGATGTGCAAGGGGGGGGGATATGTGCAGGGGGGTGATGTGAGGTGCAGGGGAGTGATGTGAGGTGCAGGGGGTGATGTGAGGTGCAGGGGGGTGATGTGAGGTGCAGGGGGGTGAGGTGCAGGGGAGTGAGGTGCAGGGGGGCGAGGTGAGGTGCAGGGGGGTGATGTGAAGGGGGGGTGATGTGAAGGGGGGGTGATGTGCAGGGGGGGTGATGTGCAGGGGAGTGAGGTGCAGGAGAGTGAGGTGCAGGAGAGTGAGGTGCAGGGGAGTGATGTGAGGTGCAGGGGGGTGATGTGAGGTGCTGGGAGGGGTGATGTGAAGGGGGGGTGGGATGTGTGTGGTGTGCAGGGGGGTATTGTGTGTTTGATGTGGAGATGGGAGTATTATGTGTGTAGGTGAGGGGGAGAGATGGGGGTATGAGAGATAGATGGGGAGTATCGCAAAGGTTGATAGTGAGGGGTTCTGGGGGAGATATGAGGATGATGATGAGGGGTGCTGGGGGAGATATATGAGGATGATGATGAGAGGTGCTGGAGGAGAGATGATGATGATGATTTTACCCGTGCGGCCCAAATTTTTTTTACTTGGAGCAGTTCGGCCCTTCTCGCTTTACGAGTTGTGCAGGCCTGCTATACACGATACATTAACCTTGGCCCCCTACAGATAGATGCACTTACCAGAATGCCCTACTACTGTCTTTGTACGTTCTCCCCACCAATTAGATTGTAAGCTCTTCGGAGCAGGGACTCCTCTTCTACAATGTTACTTTTATGTCTGAAGCACTTATTCCCATTTTGTGTTATTTGTACTTTGTTATTTATTTGATTGTCACGTGTGTTACTGCTATGAAGCGCTATGTACATTATTGGCGCTATATAAAGACATACATACATACATACCAGGAACTGTACGATGGTTGGTCAGTGGTTTTTCCTGCATGTTTCAGTTAAAACCAAAATCCCACAGTATAACAATTCTCCCCATCACCACAGCCTACAAGCCCCCCCCCACACCCTCCACCCACAAACTTGCTTTGTTAGATTATTTTGCCATTTTTCTGTAATCAGAAATGATTGTCTCTGCCCCCCAAAGTCTCTTTGGCAACCATGGCTGAGATTATGGTTCCGCAGTCTCGTGTAGACTGCTATGACAGTCACCACAGTGCCTGCGCGCCTACAGGCGGAGAGGCACGTTGAAGTGGCAGCTTTCTGAAAAGACAAGAAATCCGCCACGCCCCCGCATCGCGTCTACAATCTCCTGCAGCCAAGTTCACAGATCAGTTGGGCTGCAGGAGTGTGCGCGGTGGCGCGGTCTCTCACTCGTTCGCAAATGGCCACCATAATCCCAGCCTAAGAGTGAGCTACCTTTGACTGTATAATCCAAAACTGGTTTTCTGTAACCTAAGTACATCCCTATTTTTTTCACTCCCCCCCCGGGCAGAGGGATGCATGCACGTGTCTACCTTAGTGCATATGAGGGAAGGGTTAGGAAATAAGAAGATTTCTGTTCAACAGCCAAGCTGTTAGGAAGTGTCATAATCCGATTACAAATCACAGGGAGGGAGTGGGGGAGGAAATGGCCTGGTAATACTGCTTCTACAAAAGGCTGTAATAGAAGGTGTATCATCTATGCAAGGCCGAGAGAGAGAGAGAGAGAGAGAGAGAGAGCGAGAGAGAGAGCGAGAGAGAGAGCGAGAGAGAGAGCGAGAGAGAGAGCGAGAGAGAGAGCGAGAGAGAGAGCGAGAGAGGGAGCGAGAGAGAGAGCGAGAGAGAGAGAGAGCGAGAGAGTATATTATCAGACAAAAAAGGGTTTTGTTTAATCAATGAGAAGTTACGTAACAAAGAATGATGCTTGTGTGTTTGTTTGTGCCCAGGTTAATTATTAAATGTTTTCCAACAGAATCCTTCCTCCCCAGCACCATAGCAACAGCTCTGTCTCTACACTGGCAGTAACTGTTGTCATAGCAATAGAATGGAAAGATAGGATGCTCCTCCCTAGCTCTCCCAGAGGGGGGACACTACATGCCCAGGCTGTCAAGAAAAGCATTTTACTGAATCAGACAAGAAAAGCATGATATATCCTACTCACACATACATACATATATAAAGCACATACCGGGTCAAATGAGGGAAGTGTGCAGGAACCTAGGGATGAGAAAATGTGGGATACAGTATGGAATAAAACTTCTAAATCTAATCTCACTAATAGGGACTGTTCTGCTATTTCCTCCCTACTAAAAAATAGGGAGATAGTATTTGTATTGTTTTTTTTTTAATGGACAAGGAAGGGGTAGTGGTAGTTTGGGATAAAAGTACCCGTACATCAAAGAAGCTAGACGCCAATTAGATAATCCTGATTATTGCCTCAAATTAGATAAAGACCCCAGCGCTTAGATTGCAGCATTAATGAACACTACTGTTACGAAAGCACTTGACTAAAGACTGAAAAAAGACATCTGAATTTGTGATGAAAGATTTCACCATCACCCTGGTACTGTATTTACGATCTAAGGTACACTGACTGCTTCCTCCAGCCAATAGTACAGAATATTCATACATGCATTAGGGACAGACCATTTCTAACATGTTTGATTTAAAAGTGATGTGTACCATCGAAGTACAAAGTCTGTATCAGGCTAACACACGTGAGGAAGGGGTTAATATTACTAAACTTCTTTGAGATCCACCATCGCCAGTAATTATTTGGCTGGAAATGGTAATAAGATTTGGCATAGAATACTATATACAGATACAAGAGACCGCTATGGGGCTACACCGAAATTTCAAAAAAAATTGTGGCAGGTATATTGATGATATTTTCTTCATTTGGACTGGGGGTGCACTTATGGAGAGGTTAGAATATTAAAATCGTTAGACATTTCCTAGATGTACATGTCGGTAAGGTGGACGGTAGACTGATAACAGATTTCTATACAAAATATACAGACAAGAACATGTTGCTTGCTGACTTCTATCCAAAAAAGTACCACTGAAGGGTTACCTCAGAGCCAATTTCTCCATACACGTAGAATTGTGGAGGTGACGATAGCATCATTTTCTGCTAGGGAGATGTCCAGATAAATTGAAAAAGATCCACATGGATGTTAGGAACATATAAAGAAACCACTACATGTCTGGTAGAATCAAACAAATTATACCTATGCATGTCCTACAGAAGGACACTATAGCGGTTCACTTTCAGAAAAAGCATCATTCTCAAAAGAGCAAGAAATACTGTGGACAGATTGGTGAAGGCAGATCTGGAACCTCCAAAATCACAAAGTAACATCCCCAAAACTGGTACATTCCCTTGCTTGCATTGTGGTATTAGAAAAAGTTGGACACTTTTAATTATCCTTTAAGATGCAAACAGTTAAGTAAAAAAATGTTTTGCTACATGAGCTGCATTATGCAGTGTACACCTTAAAATGTCCTTGGAGCAAATGCATGTTGGACAGACTACTAGTCCCCTGAAATCGCATCTATATCAGCACTGAAGTGACAGAACCACGATCAAAGAGCAGTCACCGACCGGTTGCAAGACAATTTAGGACCCCAAATCATAATATTCAATTAAGGTTCCTTATTTTGGAACAGGTCTGCAAGCTCGCTAGAGATGGAGATAGAAATAAGATGATTTTACGCAGAGCTGCATTTTTGATTCACGGCCTGGAACCAATGTACCCAAAGGGAATGAACGGGGAGATCAGACTGCAGCGCTAATAATTACTGCTCAGAGAATGTGAGCAGCACGGTGTTCTCCAGACTACACAATATGGGAAGGTCCCTTTCATTTATAGAAGCCTTTAGAGTAATTGAACCAGTCCCAATCTTCTGTCATGGTAGGTTTAGGCCCCTTCTGGAGAAGGTGAACTTCCAGGGTTTAGTAAATGCCAAGGATGTTGGAATATATTCCTTGCTTTATGTTTCCCCGCCGCCTCAAGCACTGCATAGGTTAAATTCCCCCAGCACGGTCTCCTTAGCTGGCTGTCTCTGATGAAGTTAAATTGCTATTTTGTAGTCATCCTCTAGGTCAGTGGTTTCCAACCTTTTTTTGGTTAAGGAAACCCTATGTGAAATTCTGAGGAACCCACAACCATTTCTAATAGCGCGTCTGTGATCAAATGCATTGTAAATGCTTCTGTATTTAGTACAATTTTCAAATTACCTGAAAATTGCAGGTAACCCTGTAGGGATGCCCAGGGAACCCAAGCGTTCCAAGGAACCCTGGTTGAAAAACACTGCTCTAGGGAGATGTGGGCTGCCCTTGTTACTTTTGCTATGTGTAATTACAGGTGTGTGTATATATAGGTTTGTGTATACAGGCATACCCCGCATTAACGTACGCAATGGGACCGGAGCATGTATGTAAAGCGAAAATGTACTTAAAGTGAAGCACTACCTTTTCCCACTTATCGATGCATGTACTGTACTGCAATCGTTATATACGTACATAACTGATGTAAATAACGCATTTGTTACAGGCTCTATAGTCTCCCCGCTTGCGCACAGCTTCGGTACAGGTAGGAAGCCGGTATTGCTGTTCAGGACGTGATCACAGGCGCATGCGTGAGCTGCCGTTTGCCTATTGGGCGATATGTACTTACTCGCGAGTGTACTTAAAGTGAGTGTCCTTAAAGCGGGGTATGCCTGTATACAGGTGTGTGCATATCTGATTTTTTTTAATTAGCGTAAGTTTACAATTTGTTTGAGTAACAAATGTGCTACAACATAGGAGCGTATTGAAAATTATTATGTATCCATTTACTTTTTTTAAATACAGTTTCTCTTATACACTGTTTCACTCAATTTAAAGTGACATTGATTTTTATTTTTAATAAATGCAGTAGTTCTATACCTTTAAAGCAATGTAATTATCCAAGATGCCGATAGATCCATTCTCCCGTGATCGATCGGCAAAGATCCCGCTTCCCAGGACACCCAATATTGCTGCCTATTTCATAAGAGGAAGTGGTGTCGCTTCCTAAATGGTTGCGATAGCCACCCAACGAATCTTAATACAGTACATTATAAATCATTACAAAGGGCATAAAGAGTGGGGACATTTTATTTTTTTTAAATGCAGAAACTATTCTCTAAATACTACACAACTGATTTATTTAAAAAAAAAAAAAAAAAATGTTGTAGGTAATGCTGCCTTTAAGATAACTCTTCCCATCACCCTCCCCCACGCTCAACCACACAGTCTTTCCGTTTTTATATATAGGCATTCTGGTTTTTGGTGTTCTAGTTTAAAAAATACTAGCTGAGAGACCCGGCGTTGCCCGGGAGTTAAATTTCACACTCCCTCCTCTCCCCCTATTTCTGTGCTCCCCCTATTTCTGTGCTCCCCCTCTTTCTCCGTTTCCCCCCCCCCAGAGGGAGGGAGGGACAGTGGACAGGAGATGGGGGGGACAGTGGACAGGAGGGGGGGACAGTGGACAGGAGATGGGGGGACAGTGGACAGGAGGGGGGGGACAGTGGACAGGAGGGGGGGGACAGTGGACAGGAGGGGGGGCAGTGGACAGGACAGGAGGGGGGACAGTGGACAGGAGGGGTGGGCAGTGGACAGGGGGGGGGACAGTGGACAGGAGGGGGGACAGTGGACAGGAGGGGGGGACAGTGGACAGGAGCGGGGGACAGTGGACAGGAGGGGGGGACAGTGGACAGGAGCGGGGGACAGGGGACAGGAGGGGGGGACAGGGGACAGGAGGGGGGGACAGGGGACAGGAGGGGGGGACAGGAGGGGGGACAGGGGAGGGACAGTGGACAGGAGGGGGGGGGGGGACAGGAGGGAGGGAGGACAGTGGACAGGAGTCACCCTTACCGCACGATTTCAACTGTGCACCCCTCTTACCCTAAATAAATATAGCCTTCTCTGACGTTGACCTGACCTGCCTTTTACTCTTTTAGCAGCCACCAAAAATGGAAACACACAACCTTTTATACCACAACCCCATTTTAAAACCACACCACCCTCCCATTAGACATCCACCCCCCCTCCACTTACCACCCCCCCCCCTCCACTTACCTTCCCCCTCGGTGCGCCTTCCCCCTTCAACAGGGGGGAGCAGGGCAGTGGCGGCCGCGCGGGACATGCCCTTCCCTCCGGGAGATGCCTCTTCCGATCGCCGCCCAGAGGGGTGCACAGTTGAAATCGTGCGGTAAGAGTGACGACAGGGTGGAGTAGTGCGGAGCGTTATTTTAATATTGTGTCGTCCGACAGGATGGAGTTGTGCGGAGCGCCATTTTAATATTGTGAGCCGGTGGCATAGGGGGGAAGGTGCGCCGAGGGGGAAGGTAGTGGGGAGGTGAGGGGGGGTGATGGCGGGGAGGGGGCTGTGGGTGAGGGGGGGTGATGGTGGGGGGGAGCCAGCGGGGAGGTGAGCTATGGGTGAGGGGGTGTGATGGTGGGGGAGAGCCAGCGGGGAGGTGAGCTGTGGATGAGGGGGGGTGATGGTGGGGGGGAGTCAGCGGGGAGGTGAGCTGTGGGTGAGGGGGTGTGATGGTGGGGGGGAGCCAGCGGGGAGGTGAGCTGTGGGTGAGGGGGGGTGATGGTGGGGAGCCAGCGGGGAGGTGAGCTGTGGGTGAGGGGGGGTGATGGTGGGGGGGAGCCAGTGGGGAGGTGAGCTGTGGGTGAGGTATGGTGAGTGTGATGGGGTGAGAGTCTGTGGCAGTATGTGTGTGTGTGTCACAGTGGAGTAGGTGTGTCTGTGATGTCAGCGTACCTGTTGACCAATGAGAGTCGTGGGGGAGGCGGGCCATTACCTAAAGGGGTTTTTAAACCTGACTTACCAATACCAGGTACAACTCCTCCCCTTTGAAAAAGCAACCTTGCTGGCGCGAAACGATCGTCAGGGTTCCGGCGGCGTCCTGACGATGACGTCAGCCGAAGGAGATGAATGCCAAGATAACCACAGATGCCGAGAACAGGTTGCATGAATCTCTTTTCTAAAAATTGGGCTCTCTTTGATTTACTTGCATAAATCAGGATATGGATGCTGCATCTCGTCCTGCCTAAATTGTACATGCAGCCACCGGACTCCTTAACGTAGTGAGTGAGGGCTGCAATTACAGCACGGCATTATCATTGGAAGAGTGCAATTATCTGGGTTTCTTTTTTTGATCATCTCTGATTATTTGGTGTTGCTGTTTATTCCCCATGCACTCCATCACAAACTAGATGAGTATCAAGGTTGAGCATTTGATCTTATTTCTTTTCCAATATCTTAAATACTTTACTGTACAATGCATACAATTGTACATTATTTCTAACGCGATCCGCTTATATCGCGATGTGATTCTTTGGACCCCAAGCACAGCGCTATAAGGGGGTTGAGCTGTATTTCCTCTGTAGAAAAAATGGTTTCTGCAGACGGGTCTCTACTTATTACTTTATCTTTCCTACATACTGTATTGAAAGGTACACTGATCTTTAAAGTTGTCCAACACCTGCCTGAGTTAATTTCCCCACACACACACATTCATATATGTAATGAGAAATACATATTCTAGTACTATGTTGCAGGTGCATATCAAGTGGGAATATCCAGTGGTATAAAAGGTACATAGAAAAAAATGCATCCCTCCTAAACTCAGAAGTTGAGCATTTCCACAAAAGAATTCTACGGTTTAAAAAAAAATAAAAAATGGAGACATTTGAATTCGGTATTTATCAGTGCACTTATTTTAATTATTCAGACCCAACGCTGCAATCAAATGAAAGCTATCAGCTATCCCTTTCTAATATTGTTACTGTAGTAAGAACTTACACATGAAGAAAAAAAGGTTACAGCTATTCCAAAAGTGCACTGACCAGGGCTAAATTAAGGCATTTCCTAAAAAAAATACAATCCTAATTGTGCTTATGGGAAAGAGCCCAAACAATTCGTTTTACCTCCCCACCTCTCTAAAACACAAAAATACTTTGGTTAAGGAACACTATTATATTGTGAAATTCTGCAGAACCCCAACCCACTCTAATAGCGCGTCTGAAATGCATTGTAAATTCTTCTGTACTTGGTACAATTTTCAAATGACCTGAAAATTGTACAGAACCCTTAAGGGATACACGCGGAACCCAAGCGTTCCTAGGAACCCCGGCTGAAAAAACACTGATCTAGTGAATAACCACTTTTTTTTAGGATGGAAAAAAAAAGTGAATACCAAAGCAATCTGTACATAAGAAGAGCGGCTACTTGAACCAATGACATACAATTGAAAGAAACAGTAATTGTACAAATTCTGAATGAGACTTACGTTCACTAGAAAATGCTACATTAATCAGTGGCAACAGGTTCTAACAGTAAAGCAGTAATGATGGTAAAAATAAAAATAAAAAGATATCATTTGATATCCCACCTGTAATGTATATGGCAGAAGATATTGGGTATTTTAATCAATCTCGTATTTCAGGGGTTAACATTGGTTACAAATGGTTTAAAAAAGACACAAATTGTTTTTATGGCTTGTCAAACCAGGCCTGGGTTGTATAGGACTGAGGTTCTGAGTGTTCCCAGAGATGGGACTAACATATGGCTTAACCTGGGGGTTATCACTAATGACCTCTTAAAGTGAAATACGTCTAGTTTGGAAGGCTGTAGACGAGACCCAAATTATGGGCTGTCAGCCTCAAAGAAAACCTAACTGTATATTCTTGATGATATCCCATGTGCATCACAGAGAGAGGTAACAAAATGGTTACACTTCGCTTGAGGGCTATATTAAATAGAAGAGATCATTAGCTCAACACCTATTTGCAAGAATAATAAATACATATTTGTAACCGTTGCAATGAGAAGAATCAAATGATGCCAAACACTTGATGACTAGAAGGTGCCAAGGACAGATCTGTTTCTCCTGCAAAAATAGACGCACGGCTGTCAAATTTATGTACGTGTATGTTAAGTACACCGCTGCAACAGTGAAGATGGCGTGTGTCTAAGTATTATAGCAACCAAGTTATGAAGCCTTTTATACAGTATATTGAGCCAACTTTTAAAGTCCAAAGAAAGTTTTTTTTCTTAAGTCATACAAATGTCAGCCAGAGTCAATTTACGACAGGGGTGGGTTTCAATGCAGAAGGTCTGGGCATAAAAGTTGGTATGTGTGAATAGAAAATTATATTTCCACTAAGGGAGTGTCCATGCTGGAGCATGTGAAACCTCAATTTACACTCAAGACCTTTTGGGAAAAGATATGATCAATGTTAAACAATAACTCAAGTTAGATTCTTTGTTTATCTTCATACATTCGTACATTTTGTATATTAAAGCAAAACTTCAATAAGTGATGTTTTAGGCTCTGATTGAACTGTTTGCACACTTTGTAGAGTAAAGTACATTTTGGGACACATTTTGCTATAACAGATTTGTGTATGTTAAGTGCATGGTTTTTCTTCAATAAACAGGGACTATTAGACCCTGTCAGATACAAATTTTGCTTGATACATATTTTGTCTGCGTTTATATTTTGGTGGTGGCAGAAGATAGCAACCGAATAAGGGTAAAGATCAACTCATTTGAAGTACCATGCAAAGGAGAAAGGTGGGGCAGCGAGTTTGCTGTGTGTATGATTGATTATATATATATATATATATATATATATATATATATATATATATATATATATATATATACAGTGCTCGACAAATAATAATAACCACTTGCCCGTGGCAAATGGATTTAGGCCGCTGGCGAGCCATGCTGCAGCTCTATTAATTCCCCTGCTCACGCCAAAATTTTCCAAAAAATTTTTTTTTTAATAAATAAATACATCCTCTCCCTGATTGGTCTGACGCGGGGAAGAGGGCCGCCTGGCAGCTCTGGGTCAGCCTCTCTCTCCCCCCTCCCCTGCCCCCGATCCCCGCTTGCTGCTAGGGGCTCTGACTTCCGTCCCCATGGATGCAGCCGGTGGGGTGGGGGCGCGCGCACTAGCAAAGTTAGCTGCTAGATCCAGCGCGTCCCCGTCCGGCCACGTTTCCCATCGGGGAGGATATCCCCCGCATGCCCCCACATACTCAATTCCCTCCCAATGCCCCCGCAGGCCCCCCAATGTCACCCGCAGGCCCCAGATACCCACATACCTCTGGTGAGTGGGACTCCCGGCTCCGTTTCTTGTAGTGTGTGTGTGTGTGTGTGTGTTCGTTCCGTTCCTTGTAGTGTGTGTGTGTGTGTTCGTTCCGTTCCTTGTAGTGTGTGTGTGTGTGTTCGTTCCGTTCCTTGTAGTGTGTGTGTGTGTGTGTGTGTGTGTGTGTGTGTGTGTGTGTGTTCGTTCCGTTCCTTGTAGTGTGTGTGTGTGTGTTCGTTCCGTTCCTTGTAGTGTGTGTGTGTGTGTTCGTTCCATTCCTTGTAGTGTGTGTGTGTGTGTTCGTTCCGTTCCTTGTAGTGTGTGTGTGTGTTCGTTCCGTTCCTTGTAGTGTGTGTGTGTGTGTGTTCGTTCCGTTCCTTGTAGTGTGTGTGTGTGTTCGTTCCGTTCCTTGTAGTGTGTGTTTGTGTTCGTTCCGTTCCTTGTAGAGTGTGTGTGTGTGTGTGTGTGTGTGTGTGTGTGTGTGTGTGTGTGTGTGTGTGTGTGTGTGTGTGTGTGTGTGTGTGTGTGTGTATGTATGTTAGTGAGCTGGGGCTGCAATTCCGCGGGAGGCTGTGGTGTGCCGGGTCTGATCAGGTACCGAGGGAAGGGGGGATGCTCACACACAATCACACCATCCCCTGCAGAGCTGGGGCCGCTATTCCGGGAGGCTGCAGTGGGCCGGGCCCGAGCAGGTACCGGGGGGGGACGACGACGACGGGGAATCAGACTACCCACTGCAGAGCTGGAGCGGGAGGCTGCAGTAGACTGAACCCGGCGCCACCAGCGCCACCAGCGCCATGTCGGGCTGCCGGGACCCAGATCTATTCCCCCCTGCAGCAGGCGCCTTGCTCCGCTCTTGCTGCAGCCTCCCGTTTAGGCCCCGCGTGGGCGGTCGACGTGCAGGGGGAGTGAACGGAGGTAATGGGGGGCGGTGAACAGAGGTGGAGGTGGGGGGGGTGAATGGAGGTGGGGGGGGAGCAGAGATGCAAGGGGGAGACAGGCTGGACTGGGGATGGAGCAGGCTGGAGTAGGGAGAGGACTGAGAGAGAGACTGGGGGGAGAGGAGAGAGACAGGCTGGGGGGGGCTAAATGCTCACAGGCAGTCAGTTGCCCAGCGAGTCACCCACCCAGTCAGTCACCCACCTACCCACCCACCCAGTCACCTACCCACCTACCCATCCAGTCACCTACCCACCCACCCAGTCAGTCACCTACCCACCCACCCAGTCACCTACCCACCCAGTCACCCACCCACCCAGTCAGTCACCCACCCAGTCAGTCACCCACCCACCCAGTCACCCACCCACCCAGTCAGTCAGTCACCCAGTCAGTCAGTCAGTCACCCAGTCAGTCACCCACCCAGTCAGTCACCCACCCACGCAGTCAGTCACCCACCCACGCAGTCAGTCGGTCACCCAAACCCCAGTCAGTCACCCAAGTGTCATCCAAGTCACCCACCCACCCAGTCACTCACCTACACAAGTCATCCACTCACCATGTCAGTCAGTCACCCCCCCACCCAGTCAGTCAAAAGTCAGTCATACCCTCCCCTCCACCCAGTCAGTCAAAAGTCAGACATACCCTCCCCTCCATCCAGTCAGTCAAAAGTCAGTCATACCCTCCCCTCCACCCAGTCAGTCAAAAGTCAGTCATACCCTCCCCTCCACCCAGTCAGTCAAAAGTCAGACATACCCTCCCCTCCACCCAGTCAGTCAAAAGTCAGTCATACCCTCCCCTCCACCCAGTCAGTCAAAAGTCAGTCATACCCTCCCCTCCACCCAGTCAGTCAAAAGTCAGTCATACCCTCCCCTCCACCCAGTCAGTCAAAAGTCAGTCATACCCTCCCCTCCACCCAGTCAGTCAAAAGTCAGTCATCCCACCCGTCGCCCTGTCGCAAGGCACCCAGTCACCCCACCCAGTCAGACACCCCGTCACCCCACCCAATCACCCCACACCCCCAATCACCCCACCCAGTACCCCCACACCCCCAATCACCCCACCCAGTCAACGCATCCCCCCACAGTCACCCTCTCTCCGTCCCTCTCCCTCTCTCCGTCCCTCTCCCTCTCTCCGTCCCTCTCCCTGTCTCACCCTCTCCCTGTCTCACCCTCTCCCTGTCTCACCCTCTCCCTGTCTCACCCTCTCCCTGTCTCACCCTCTCCCTGTCTCACCCTCTCCCTGTCTCACCCTCTCCCTGTCTCACCCTCTCCCTGTCTCACCCTCTCCCTGTCTCACAATCTGGATCTGGATATTTTATTTACCCTGTATATCTTAACTGCCCTATACTACACCAAAATAACTTATACTGCTTTCTTCCAGATCTGACTCAAGCTTCACACAGAAGACATCGGAATCCCCCGTAACCCAGAAGACAGGTAGGGAACACCTCCCCTCCAATGTATAACATTGCGGGAATGAGGTACCTGGACATTGAGGGTCTGCGGATCAGGTAAGATCCCAGGCGGGATTGCTGCTTTAAATATTGTGAAGCGGGGGCATCCAGGCACTAGTTAAGGGGTGCAGGAAACTAGTCATTCACATCTGGCTTTTTTTTCTAGATTCAACATTTATACACCCACACACACACACAAGGACTAATTGTAGTATAATGTAATACAATAAATAAACTTATGTCAAAAACGAATGTTCTTACTAGGAATTTATTCAATTTATTTCATTTATAGTTTTTTTAAAATATGGGGCTGGGGGCGGGACTAGAGGCGTTGTTTGAGGCGGGACTAGGTGGCGAGTAGATTTTTTTGGTTCGGCGAGTAGATTTTTGGGTGATTTGTCAAGCACTGTATATATATATATATAACCCCTGTGCTGTTCATGACAGATGGTATATGGGGACGGATTGAGGAGAGGTATTCATTTGAGGAAGGTAAAAAGTGGGTCAGCTAGATAGCCGTGTATTAACCCTTGTCCCATATACAGGTCATGCGCTGACAGGTGTGCCATACATGACACCACCCATCCCGGGGGATCGCTTGAGGCCTCTGCAACGCTATACTTACCTTGACTCTGCCGGCGCCACTCGTGTCCATGGCAACGCGCCGTCAGAAGACGCAACGGAGTCATGTGATGTGACACGCATCAAATGACGCTGCGGTCACGTGACGTGCACATTAAGTAGGCACGAGGCAAGAACGTGGACAATTCATGTATTAATTTTAAGTTTTAAGATCTATAAAATCTCCTGTGCTATGGATATCTTGCAGCACAAATCAGGAGATGAGAAGATACATCATTTAAGGGGGGGAAAAAAAACATTGTGCTAGTGTGGATAATGTACATATTTACACTGCTTTTGTAAGCTCTAATTTAGATTGTAAGCACTCCCTTTGCTAATGTTAACTTTTTAGTTTGAAGTGCCTATTTCTATTATGTCTCATATTTTGTCGCATTTATTACTGTCATGATTCTCTCCCCAGTACTCTTTGTAGACCTGTAGGGGTGCACAGAGGAGTCTGGTTCAGGCCGAGAACAGTCAATGAGGCCATCTGCTAGCCTAGCTTGGGTATAAAACCCTACCCATCTTCTTTGTTCTTTGCTGGTCAGGACAGGAAACAGGATTTTCTTTGTTCCCTAGCGCTGCGCCTTTCCCTGTTCCTCTTCACTCTGGCTCCTAGTTCTTCAAATATTCAGATACTTTAAGTCTTGTATTCCCTTTGCACTATTTTGTCCCTTGCTATTATTGCTGTTGCATGTAGCACTGCAGTTCCTTGCAGCTTTCGTTGGTTTGTCCTGTTATTTCCCTTCGCACTAGTTGTCCCGTTTATTATTTAGCTACTACCATAGATATTTGATGTAGCTCTGTACATTTTCCAGACTTCCTTTTGTTTTCTCTGTGTTGTTATTTTTGGGTAACATGAAATTCTATCGGTTTTGATATATTTCGGACTCTTGTTTTTTGTGGGTTTTCCATGCTACCTCCGAGGGTTCCAAGCATCCTGATAATTACTGCTGTGAAGCGCTATGTGCATGAATAGGGCTACACAAATAAAGGTACACATTTATGTAGCGCCAAGAATGTACACAGGGCTTTACAAAATAGACTTTATAATAAATAGGTAACTATAATACAATAAAGTGCAAAAACCAAATGCACAATATAGAAAAGGGAATCCCTGCCCTGGAGAGCTTAAACTAACTAGTAGACTGGGGGACAGTTGGAGAAGTCAGTGACGTTGATAGCTGTACTAGTGCCTCTGTAGGTGCGGGGAGGCATAAATAGGAGAACAAACTACATATGCTTCAGTCAGGTGTGTTTTTAGATTTGACTTGAAAGTGATTGGCATATACTACTCCATAATACCATTTAAATCATTAAACAGCATAGAGGACCTGTGCATTGAAGTGAAATGTACATAGTGAAAAACCACTCTGACCTGATTCAATCAAATTATACACTTTAGTACCCACAGCAAGAAAACTGGTGGTGCTGTGAGAAGACTCCGTAAAGGAATGAAAGAATCCATTAGACAAGACTAAAGAAATGGTAGAAGACCAAGATGTAAGACAGGTAATGACTGCTACAGACTGATATTAACTGGATTTTCTCGCACAAATGCAAAGATGCCCAATCCTCTCCAGTCAAACCAGTATACGTCCTGCTGCAGTCATCAGATTCTGTGGTTACCAAAATCTGCATAGATTTTTCTTTGTTTGTTACAAGAACATATATTTAGCCATGGAATGTACCAAAAGAAGGAGCAGACCTGAATATGATCCCTTTTTTGACTCCTGAGTGGACCTAAGCATTATTTCTCAGTCCAAAGTAGCATGATCTGCCTCCCTCCTACTTGATACCCTACTTCCCTAATGCCAAAGGAATTAAGATAAAACGAGATACAATTTGCTTGAAGTAATCCCCATTTTAATCCAGTTGTATAACTCACAAGGAGGTGTTAGTGTGCAGGTGGGGGAGGGAGTTCGATGTACAATATCCTGCTAATCAGGGCTAGTAAAAATGTCTGTACTGCAGGTTTCATTCAGGCTGGGGAAAAAAACTAAAATAATCCCACCAACTGAGCCTTCTCCGTTTTGGATAATAAATAAATGGCATGGGGACTTCATAGCTGAAAACAGATTTGAATTACACACCTGACAGTTAATCCCTTTAGTTCCATCCTATTCCTTTACAATAGAAGAGGAAGACTGATGTTCTAGTTTATGAATAGGAGTTAGTTTGCTTCCTGTTCCAAGCAATAGTATCTAGTGGCGTTTAGTATTTGAGATGATTTTTTTATTCATTTTTGTTTTGGTTGGCTATGGGTTTCCCAAGTTTTGTATACAATGGGTCATGAGGGATTTTGACGTGTAACTATTTATTAAAGCAAACACTGCTTTCCATAATGGCTTAATTTTAGACTATGACCAGAATATATGCAATATGGACCCCATATTACAGCAATCGCACAAGCACAGTTGAGAGACATTTGGGAGAAAAGAGTGTCGTCTGGTAGGGGTTAGATATCATCTATATATTAGTTTGTAGATGTTAAAATCACAACACATGATGAATTTTTGGAAGTGCACTCCTATATATCTTGCCATATGTCTAAATTTAGATTGGTGTCAAGATCTTTTTCCCAGACTGCCATTGGGTAATTAGAGCAGTCTGGCTTGTATATAGATTGTATGTAGTTGCGAATGTGTAGAAATGTATAGAATTCAGAGGAGAAAATATTATGGTTGGATTGCAGTGAAGCAAAGAAGGAAACTTTCCCATGGACTCTTAAGAGACTGTTCTGGACCCAATGGTTTGTTTGTTGATTGCCTAAGTAAAAGGGGGGGTGGGGGTCCGTAAACAAGGGCTGCATGGGAGGAGGATTGGTTAACCAAAACCTGGTTTTGAGAGAATCACATAAATTGCAAGAGAAATATAGTATTGGGTTTTTATAGATCTCAGTCTAGGTTTTGTATTGAGCCTATGCCACATTTTTAAGAAGGTAGTTATCGTGGGCGAAAGCCAGATTGGAGTTGGCTAAGGAAATTTGCTTTGGTATAGTAATCGCCTAATTGGGAGTGGACACGTTTTTCCATGACTTCGGAAAGTATGTGAAGGAGAGATTGGTCTGTAGTTGGAGACAATGTTTTTGTCTCCCCTTTTGAAGACTGGGACAATTCGTGGTTTTCCAGGTCTGTAGGATATAGCTTGAAGACAATATAGAGTTGATCAAGGAGGCAAGTGGTATTGCAATGACTGGGGCAGTACAAACTTTTATTGAACTAGGTCAGGTCCACATTCGCTATTTAAGTAATAATCCCAGAAGAACAGGGCATTACTGGCCAATAATGCCCTGTTCTGAGGGGATTATTACTATTATAGGCTAAATGTAGGCTTTTTTCATAAAAAATAGACACTTTTGTAAAGATATATAACTCTACCAGAACTACGCTGATGCATCTGTGTAGGAAAAAGAAGTAGAGTCGCAAATGAGAGGGGAGAGAGGAAGAGGTGAGGGGGGGGAGAGAAGAGAGGTGGATGAGGGGAGAAGAGAGGTGAGGGGGGGAGGAGAGGTGAGGGGGGGAGGAGAGAGGTAAGGGGGCAAGGGAGGAGGAGAGGCAAGGGTGGGAGAGAAGATATAGGCGAGTGGGGATTGAGGGAGGGGAGAGGATCGAGGTGAGAGGGGAGCGAGCGCGAGGAGAGAGAGGTGAGGGGGAGCGAGCGCGAGGAGAGGTGAGGGGGGATAGGTGAGGGGGGGAGAGGTGATGGGGAGAGGTGACGGGTAAAAGGGATGAGAAGTGGGGGGGGAGAAGAGGGGAGGTGTTGAGGGGGTTAAGGGATGAGAAGTGGGGGGGAGAAGAGGGGGGAGGTGGGTGAAGGGGAGAATGGGAAGAGAAGTGGGGGGGCAGTGATTTTAACTACAAACTAAAAAAAAAACAGAAAAAAATGACCTTAGCAAAAGGTATGCAAGTGGTGGAAGAAATATTACTTTGTTGCAAGTAACAAAGTTACTATTTGGGACCACCAGCTTCTGACAGCAATTGCAGGGGAAGGAGGGGAAGAGGGAGGAGGGGGAGAGCGAGGGGGGAGAGTGAGAAAGCCTGCATGTGCTGTGTGTGAGAAAGCCTGCATGTGCTGTGTGAGAGAAAGCCTGCATGTGCTGTGTGAGAGAGAGCCTGCATGTGCTGTGTGAGAGAGAGCCTGCATGTGCTGTGTGAGAGAGAGCCTGCATGTGCTGTGTGAGAGAAAGCCTGCATGTGCTGTGTGAGAGAAAGCCTGCATGTGCTGTGTGAGAGAAAGCCTGCATGTGCTGTGTGAGAGAGAGCCTGCATGTGCTGTGTGAGAGAGAGCCTGCATGTGCTGTGTGAGAGAGAGCCTGCATGTGCTGTGTGAGAGAAAGCCTGCATGTGCTGTGTGAGAGAGAGCCTGCATGTGCTGTGTGAGAGAGAGCCTGCATGTGCTGTGTGAGAGAGAGCCTGCATGTGCTGTGAGAGAGAGAGCCTGCATGTGCTGTGTGAGAGAAAGCCTGCATGTGCTCTGTGTGTGAAAAAGACTGCATGTGCTGTGTGAGAGCCTGCATGTGCTGTGTGTGAGAAAGCCTGCATGTGCTGTGTGAGAGAAAGCCTGCATGTGCTGTGTGAGAGAAAGCCTGCATGTGCTGTGTGAGAGAAAGCCTGCATGTGCTGTGTGAGAGAAAGCCTGCATGTGCTGTGTGAGAGTGCCTGCATGTGCTGTGTGAGAGCCTGTGTTGCCGTGCTGTGAGAGGAGAGGAACAGAGATGCCGCCCCCCCTGAAATTTGAATAATTGTTTGCTGGTACAAAGTTGTGATGTTTGCCATAGGTGGTACAATGAGTGGTGATAGGTGCGCCAGGTCAGAGCTCTCCACCAACATTCAGTAGATAACGCAAGGCTTGAGTAGCCAGGGGTGTATTATATTATTACATTGGGCGTGGGCCAGGAGGGATACGTTTGTAGTGGATAGAGTGTAACATTTACAGGAGGCCACCATAAAGAAAGGAACTGAGGTAAGTAGTGGTTCATTATCAGAAAGGTAGATAAAAGACAAGGCTGTGCACCTTACTTTAGTAGAGGTGACAGTGTTGAAATACAGGGTTTAAGAAACTGCAAGTAGAGTTGCCTAGTTCATGGGTCTCCAAACTCAGTCCTCAAGAGCCGCCAACAGGCCAGCTTTTATGGATATCCCTGTTTTAGCACAGGTGGCTCAGTCTTTGACTGAGCCTCTGATTGAGCCACCTGTGTTGAAACAGGGATATCCATAAAAGCTGGCCTGCTGGCGGCTCTTGAGGACTGAGTTTGGAGACCCCTGGCCTAGTTTATGACAAATTGTTGAGTCTAGACTACAAAAGCCTAACTGCGGCCGAACTCCTGCCTGCCCTTATAAATGTTCCTTTCGAAATGTGCCCACTTTAAATGCAGTGCGTAAGCCCTAGCTGTGCTTTCCCCATACTAGTTGGAAAGTTATACTAAAAAATAAAAAAAATCACATGACTTCTCCAATAAAACTGCATTACAAACTAGACAAATGGCAGACAATTTAAGATATCACACTAAGCCACATCGCCTAACATACCAGATTTAGAAAATAAAACAGTTCCCGGAGGGTTGATTCTGGTCAGAGGGGTTATCAGATTAATCAAATGAGGCAAATTCGGTTACATAGATTACATAGTAACATGTATTATATAGTTACATAGTAGAGGTTGAAAAAAAAAAACCACATGTCCACCAAGGTTCGTACCAGATTTAGAAAATAAAACATTCCAGGTGAAACTTATTCCACAGCACAGTACAATGCGAGAAGCAAAAAAAAAAAAACTTGGCTAAAAGACACAAATAAGGTCCCTGCTTTGGGAAAGCAAAAAAGAATAAAGGGCGTAAGGAAATGTAAATTTCTTTATATAATATTATTGATTCAACATTAAAAAACTCTGCACTCACACAAACGATAATAAAATTAAAATGAATTGCCTTGTCACATCAGTCTCCGTTATCCCCTGTCCTGTATATGCGGTCAGCTTTAAATCCTGGGGTCCATTCTCTTTGTCCACAGCTTGCGGGATGCCTTTCCTGGTCTTTATGGTTGGGGGTGATGGGTGCTTGTGAGCTGTAGACCCGTTAGTTAACAACGGTCCCAGCTCCACTCCGCGTTGTGCCCCCCTTCCTTCGACCGGTGTTCTGTTCACTGCGGGACTCTCCCGGAACTGACGTCACGTCCCGGAAGTCATGACTCCTCAATTTGCGTGTCACCGAAGCTCCGTGTTCCACTGGAGATATCGTTACGCAGGATGCCTGATCTCACACAGGATACTGGATCTGGATCTCACTCAGGATGCTGGCTACAGCTGGGAGAGACTAAGGGAGAGTGCTTATTGTGTGTCTGCTGCTTCACCTCCTACTAGTTTCTCCACCTACTGTGGTTTCCTCATGGAACCAAAGCTGACCGCATACACAGGACAGGGGAGAACGGAGACTGATGTGACAAGGCAATTCATTTTTATTTTATCTATTTTATTATCGTTTGTGTGAGTGCACAGTTTTTAATGTTGAATCAATAATATTATAAAGAAATGTACATTTTCTTGTGCCCTTTATTTTTTTTTTTGCTTTTTGAGGTTTATTGAGGAGTTTTATCCTGGCATCTTGGGCCGCATTGGTTAACTACCCTTCAAAATACAAGAAATCACTTGAGGATATTGTTTAGCATACATTGTATCCCCATAACACTTGTTTCATGTTGACACATTTGTGAGCACATGAAGGGGTGTTACTTTTAGCATATCTGTGTGTTCGCTGCATATCTGCATCTATAGGGGCGCATTTATCAGTGGTTTTGCGTTATTTTTTTTAATGTTTTAAGTAGACACTTATATTTCATTTGTATTACATGTTATTTCGGTAATTACCGTCCTATACAGAAATCACACAGAGTATACGATTTACAGGGTACTTGATCATACATGTATGTATTAATTACATTATTTACCATCACGTGGTCACACACCTAGCACACCAGAACACGCACTTTGAGTGCTTGTTCACAAGTTCTTTTTTATTTATTCCCTGCTTTGAGAACAATGTAAAAGTTGTGCACCTATACTCGTATTGCCGAGGCTAGAGGCAAAAACCCTGCTCTTGAATACCAGAACTTGCCATAGACCAGCGGTGCGCAAAGTGGGGGGCACGACCCCCAGGTGGGGCAGGAGATTTTGCAGTTGCAGAGTTCCCGCGCTCTTCCCACAGGCATTTAAATTAAATGCTGGGGAATTGCGTGAGGCCTCTGCAACTGTTTACTTACCGGGATTCAGACACTGTGTGACGCAACGCCATGGCAACGTGGCGTCATCTGACGCCGCGGCACCATGTCACGTCACGTCACGTGACCCGCGGCGTAATTTGAGGCGTGTGACGTCACGACCCCGCAGCGTCATCTGACGCGGATGAAGGTAGACGGGAGTGGGGGGGGGGTGGCACGAGAGCTGGGGGGAGAGCGACAGGGGGGCGCAGCACTAAAATTTTGTGCTCCCCTGCCATAGACGTGATAAATGAAATTAGGATTTACAGCATAAATTTAAAGCAAAGAAAAAAAAATGGGGTTTTCATGGCCAGTATATGGTGACATTAACCAGCCAGGATCTCAGAGGAGGCCATACATGGTCACCATGGTGCAGGGTACACATACACACATACGCACTAGGGCAGTGGTGGGCAACTCCAGTCCTGAGGGGCCACTAACAGGTCACGTTTTCAGGTTATCCCTGTTACAGCACAGGTGGCTCAATCACCGATTGAGCCACTTGTGCTAAAGCAGGGATATCCTGAAAACGTGACCGGTTGGTGGCCTGGCCTGAGGACTGGTTTTGCCCACCCCTGCCCTAGGGCCTTGAATACCGTACATTACTCTGCCTTGATGAAGATGTTCACATAGAATCCACATGTTAAACTTGTGAATATAGCATGGTATTGTAGTAATTAGTATAGGCTTGTGCACACTTTTAGTGGGGAGGTCGCCTGTTTCCCTGCGAGTACCTATAGAAGAAAACTTCTTCCACTTTATTTTACCACTTCAACGCTGTGTTGATCTTGGAGTGCCAAACTTGCATCATGAATTTATTTATTTTTCACAACTAGGACTGCTACTTTGCATTGTTTTCAGTTAGGTGTGCCCCCGCCTACTCTCATAATGAAAGCAGACCTGGCATATTATTATTCTGCTGTTTATGGTTAGAAAATGAATACAGTAAAGAATCTGCAAAATTGCTCAGCACTTTCACTTTATTGCATCATTAACTTACGGTGTATTGCGAAGTAGTAATGTGCACAGGAGCAGATTGGGCCATCGGGATACTAGGCAAATGCCCGGTGGGTCCATGGGCCAGTGCTGCCACCGTGGTTACAAAGGCCCCACGCTCTCCACCACAATAATGAAACTGATAGCCGTGGGGGAGAGTGGGGCTTTTTGTTAGACCGGAGCGGCCCTCCTCAATGTCGTGGTGTCATGTGACACTGCGTCATCATGGTGATGCATTGCCATGACCACGTGCCGTCGCGGAAGGAAGGCCGGCAGGTAGGTGAAATGTCTGGGCCACATTTCACCTCCAATCCACCCATGAATGTGGATTTCAAAAACCTCTACAAACCCTGTGGCGTGGGCATTAGTTTGCAGACTTATCTAGAGATGAGTGAAACATTCACACATTTGCTGAGAGTTTTGGAGATTCTCCTATGGTGAAATATCTATACTTATCATGAAGAAAGACTGTGCCAAAAAACTAACAATTGTGAAGAACTTACTCAGACTGCAACTTGACCCCAACGTTCATGAAAACTGTAGGTTATTGTTTGTACAGATTTAAATTTAAAGCAACAATCCTAATTCAAATCAATGAATGAACATTATAGATTACATTTTTTGAACAGCATTGGAACTAGGGGATCCTCCAGAGCCGAACCGCATTATTTTCAACTCTAGGGACCCTTTATTTCAAGACACTTGCTGGTGTAATTACCGACATTCTCCCGTGGCATTTAAATGCTCATCCGCTAGAAAGCCACAACGGATGTGTTGTTGCTCCATCTTGGCCAATGAGACCTGCTGGATTTGGCAGCCCTTTTGTTTGCCCGTGAAGGTGCACAGAATTTCAACAATGGAGGTGGAAGGTCGCCATAGTTGAAAGGGACGTGCTTCAGTTATGGAGGACCACCGTGCTTCCAATGATATATATATATAAATTCCTTGGCCTTGCAGAGCCACAGAAAGCTGTAATATAACTAATATTTTTTAGCTCTATTGACCCCCTCTTTTATGAGTTAATTACTGGAGTTACATAGTAAATGAGGTTTTAAAAAAGACATACATACATCACGTTCAACCTATGCTAAATTTAGACGACAGATACTTTATCCTATATCCCTACTTACAGTATATTCATCCTAAATGAATTCCTTCCTGACTCCAAGAATTGGCAATCAGATTACTCCCCGGATCAACATCCTATACATGTTTACTTATTTGGTATATCCCTGTACACCTTTCCTTTCTAAAAAGATGCCCAACCCTTTTAACAAATCTATTGTATCTGCCATCACAGTCTCCATGGGTAAGGAATTCCACATTTTAACTGCCCTTACTGTAAAGAACCCTTTCCTTTGTTGCTGGTGAAATCTCCTTTCCTCCAACCTTAAGGGTTGACCCGAGTCCTTTGTACTGCCCTTGGGATGAATAGTTCTTTTGAAAGCTCCTTGTACTGTCCCCGAATATATTTGTATATAGTTATCATATCCCCTCTTAGACGCCTCTTTTCTAATGTAAATAAATCTAATTTAGCTAACCTCTCCTTATAAGTTTGATTGTCCATCCCCTTTATTAATGTGGTGCCTCTTCCCTGCACTCTCTCTCTCTCGTTCCTAAGTTCTCCAAGGAGTGGTGCCCAAAATGGTTCTCCATATTCAAGGTGTGGTCTTACTAATGCTTTATAAAAGGGCATAATTATGTTTACTTCCCTTCCATCCATTGCACGTTAAATGCAAGATAAGATCTTGTTTGCCTTTGCAGCTACTGCATGACTTTGGGCACTATTGCTAAGCCTGCTGTGTACAAGCACTCCTAAATTCTTCTCCATCAAGGATTCCCCTAATTTATCCCCATTTCATTTGTAAATCGCCTGTTTATTCTTGTTTCCCAAATGCATAATCTTACAGTTATCTGTATTAAACCTCATCTTCCATTTACCTGCACAAGTTTCCAGTCTCTCCAAGTCCCTCTGGAGAGAAATTACATCCTGCTCCTTTTCTACTACCTTACACAATTTAGTATCAACAGCAAAGATGGAGACTTTACTCTCTATGCCAACCTCAAGGTCATTAATACACAAGTTAAAAAGCAGGGGTCTCCGTAGTGATCCCTGAGGTATTCACCTCACAATAAAGTCCAATTTGCTTTATTTTGTACACTAACCTCTTGTGTGGAACTGTATCAAAAGCCTTGGCAAAATCTAAGTAGACCACATCAACTGCATTACCCTGATCTAAATTCCTACTTACCTCCTCAAAGAAACAAATAAGGTTAGTTTGCCATGATCTATCCTTCATAAATCCAAGCTGACTATTACTAATAATTTTGTTTTCCATGAGGTATTCCTGAATATTATCCCGTATTAAACCTTCAAGTAGCTTCCCCACTATTGAAGTCAGGCTTAAGTGTTTATATAAAAACTCCCTCCATGAAAATCTAAAAATGGTCGCCAAATTGTGCGGGTCCCCCGAGCCAATAGAAAGCCATGTCATTTGTTACAGCGTCCTATTGGACATCCGTTTAAATATATAGGGAGAACACTGGTAACTACACCAGTAAGTATCTCTGAAACCAGGGGGAGACCTGTAGCAAAAAATAACTCCGGTAGACCTCATTTCCTGTTGGGTGGGGGGGGGGGGGTGGGAGGGTGGAGAAATGATAGGTACAATTGGTGGGGCAGCTGCTTTAAAGCAACAACCCATGCACTTCCCTTTGTTGCTTTAACTTTCTACTGAGTAGTGGGGGGGGGAGGGCTCCCAAGCCGATATGTGGTCCCCCGACCTCCAGGGACGCCTCTGTTCCTGATCACTGAGCAGTTTTGTCCCACAGGAAAAACCAACACAAACATGTGAGGAACCTGACGAGAACCTCCCCCTTCAGATTAAACAAAATCATTTTTGGATTGCAGCTTTGAAACATTGAGAACTTTGGCAATGCCAACCAGGCCCAATTTACAGATCCCTATTTCTACAACTTTTTTTTTTTAAAGGTTCCTAGTGATTGCAAAATACTTTGATTATTGCACATTATCTTCTGCAACCCGTTTTAGCATACCACAGGCTTTCGAAATGCCGGATACATGAAGCACCAGTATATTCCAATATAGACAAAAAAGGAAAGTTGAAAAATTATTCAGCAACATATGTTACTTAGTCTTGTAGTGTAATATTGTGACTTACAGGACAAGTAGTAGGGTTTCCAGTCTTTTTTGGTTAAGGAACCTTATAATTATAGTGTGAAATTCTGAGGCACCCCAATCCTCTCTAATAGCGCGTCTGAGATCAGATGCATTGTAAGGAACCCCAACCCCCTCTAATAGCGCGCCCGAGATCAGATGCATTGTAAGGAACCCCAACCCTCTCTAATAGCGTGCCCGAGATCAGATGCATTGTAAGGAACCCCAACCCTCTCTAATAGCGTGCCTAAGATCAGATACATTATAAGGAACCCCAACCCTCTCTAATAGCGCGTCTGAGATCAGATGCATTGTAAGGAACCCCAACCCTCACTAATAGCGCATCGGAGATCAGATGCACTGTAAATTCTTCTGTATTTGGTACAATTTTCAAATGACCTGAAAATTGCCGGGAACCCTTTATGGATTCCAGGGGAACTCAAGCATTCCTAGGAACCCCGGTTCCTGACCTAATGTAACTGATCATAATGCTACAAAACTGTAGTTTCCCATTACTAAGAAAGAAAGAAAAACTGCATTAACCACCATAATCTACTGCATTCCTAGATGTAATGCAGTAGAGATGTGAACTATATCAATCGTCCTATCATTAAGTAATTGCAAAAGTATTCAACAGATTGGTACCAACTAACATCTCTGACTAGATTTCTCTTCACCCAAAGACAACTTTCTCATCCGATTCCATCTGGCCAAAATCCATAACCGCAGGGTGTGCTGGAATACAATGAACTTTATTGCATTCACTTATTGTATTCTTTCTCCATGCAACACACAAAACATTGAGATTGAAAGTACTGTACTGTAAATTTTCATACTACCAGAAACTGAAGTCTGATGATACCACCTATTAACACTTTTTTTTTATCCAACCCAAAGTACAGTACCACTAGCTGGAGAGAGGGGTTGTGCGTGTGAAGAGTGGAGCATTTTGAAGAAAGGTGTGAAGGGCGAAGACAAAGATGGGGAAGCAGCATCAGATCTAGGAAGCATTCCTACATCTACAATGCGCTGAAACAAGTCCATCCCGACATCCAGGTTCTCACAATACCAGAAGAAAAAAAAATAAAGAACAAGTACAAGCAGATATCTCTGGTGTGTTAGAACATAAAAAGAAATCCATGCAGAAGCCATGAAATGTTAAAGAAATCATTTATGTGGAACCTTTAAAAGCAGCAATTATAATTTTGCCCGTGTTAAAAATCATAATTTTCTTAATCTGTTGTACGAGGTTACCATGTTAATCTTTATAGAGCATTGAGGCCTGGGAAAAACTTCATTTTAACCTCCCAGACACTTAATATTCCAAACTCTTATGACTGCTGAACGCGGAATCAGATTTAAAAAAATATTAGAAAGGGAAGTTAAAAAACAAATAATAAAAATTTTAAATGTCAATCAGCTGCTTTAAATCCTTGCACATTTTTTAATTTTTTTTATCCATTAGTGTTTCTCTGTACATAGTTTATTTTTACAGTTGGCTTCATCACCCATCCTGGATTATATTGGTTTGATAATCTGTGCATGAATCCCTATGTAATGAGTAGGAGAGCAGTACCCTCTCCCCCTCCTTCAGCCTACACAGAGCCTAACACCCATGGTTGAGGCCGGCATAAAAAAAGGAAAATCCTTTAACTCCTCTGAAGCTACAGAGATAGTATGGGAACCCTCAGCCACATTAAAATGGGTAATCCCTTAATCCCTAAAACACAAGACACTGTGTTCCACATACACATAAGAAATGGCTGCAGAATAGATAACTACTCTGACTCAACAATGAGACTAATTTATCTGTCTTGCATGCATGTTCCTCCCCACAAATATATATTTTAGTTTGATGCACTATTTATTCTATTCTACCGAATTCTAGACTGTTCTATAAAGTGCAACGAATATACTTGGCCCTATATAAAGAAAAAATACACAAAAATGACCGTAGCGCTAACGACCAGGGAATAGTTATTGCTACTGTTCATTCCTGGGCCTTTGAGCATTGGAGAACTTTACCAAAGAGAAAAGTACCCCAAATAAGCAATTTTTTATATGGGATTATTTTGTATTGGTTAATCAAATTGTACAGAAGGGTGGTCATAATTTAAAATTATTTTGGAATACATATTGGAATGACAGAATGCTTGTTCTCTTTCGCATAGTTGCCGATTTAGCTTTACCTTCAGTCCCATCTGGTATTTCAAAGTTATGGGATTCTTTTAAGGTGCCGGAAGCAACAAGGTATATGTGAATGCCAGTCTTTTGGGGGCATTGTTGGCAGTGATAGCTGCCTTCTTGAGCCTCAAAAAGAAATGCAGGCAATTTCATGCCAGGCATATGAGGTGCAACACTTCATTGTGTCTGGTGTAATTGCAACAAATCCCAGAGGGAAAAGCAGAAATGCATCCTCATCAGATCCTATAACCGTTCCCTTTTACATGCATTGGATGCACAACAGCATCAAGGCGAATGCATTCAGTACCCAATTAAGATAAGAGAGGCCCTAAAACATAAATTTGACATATCTCCAGAAAAACATTAAGTAACCACAGCCTGTTTTCAGCACCGTTGTGCAATGGAGAGCTGCCCTTAAACCTATTCGTAATCTAGCTGCATTATTATGAGAATGAGGAGCCCTCTTCTATCTACTGGCATTGGGACAGCAGGGCATTTTCAATCCTGTTTTGCAGCTGCTAGGTTACTCCGTAACTACAAGAAATAGAACAGAAGACAGACAATGTAATCCTTTTACTACCAGAGGGGCCTGCAACACATCATGTGCCCATCCGGCAGCAAACTGGTGAAGCACTCCCCTCCCCCAGGTTAACAAATCCCTTGATGTGATTGCAACCCTGGAGGATAAAATATATGCAAACAATATTTTCTCTCTGTACTGTGTATAAAAAAAAAAATATATATATATATATATATATATATATATATATATATATATATATATAGCCAATGGAAATATTATATATACACATACATAACATTTCTATGGTTCATGAACTAGATACTGTATGTACTAAGATCAGAAGAAAGCTGCTGAATGGCTCCATGTCACTGGAACAGGTTGATCCTCTTTTCTCAACAGGTATGACAGGTCTGCAAATCACAAACTGCTTTGACTAAACACAAACACCTCCACCCAAAATAGTGGGTCAGCCCCTCCCCCACCCCCTATGATCTGTGCCCATCTGCAAGGGTGCAAATAATAAACGGTGAATAAATACATCCTGCCTCCCCCCATCATCCAAGCTCCATAGCACTGACCGGCTGTGATCTTCTGTAGAGCCAGCACCTCCTCCGGGGTGATGTGGGGCTGTGTGAGCAGCTGATCCTCTGCACTGCCCGCCGCGGCCACCACCTGCTGCCCCCCGCTCTGCTTCACCTTCATCCCGCCCTCCTGCGTCCTGCTGCCAGGGAGAGTATCGGTGCCCAGGGAGGAAGAGCTCATTCTCCGGGACTGGGGAATCCGAGCGCGCGACGGGAGGAAGGAAAGGAAACAAGTGGGGGAGAGAGCGACAGAGACAGAGCGCAGAGGAGGTGGGACTGAGTGGCCTGCCCGCCTGACTCACTCTTTCACCGGGCAGCGTGCCGCAAACACTACAAACACGCCTGGGCTCACACCGCTGTGGCGCCCGCCCGCGCCGGCACTTGCCCTGTTGTTGTTGTGGTGGCTGCCAAAATAAAAACTGCCTGCGCCCGCCCGCACCTGATTCGGTCTGTGGATAAGGGGGCAGTGCTGATAATAACATAGTAACTGGGAAATATGAGGGGGCGTGTGTCACTATACAAACTGAAAGGAGGGGGAGGGGGGGATCTGTCTTATTTATAATACCAGGGAGGTCGGTGATAGGCGGAGAAAAGAACAATGGTGTGATTGTGACAGCATAATGATGCTCTGCTGTGTCTTAGTGCCAAAGGCCTCTGCACAGGATAGGCAGGGGTTAACCCGTTACCTGCCACAGGTGCCTGTAGCATGGCTGACCTCTGCCAGGAAAGCGGTAAAGGAGCGTTTTATCGTGACTGTATATGAATATTGAACAGGCATAAAGCTTCATCTGCTGCTGGGGACAGAGGCCTGGAACCGCATCTGTTCATTTAACATATTTTACAAAGAAAGATATGTGGAGATTGTGGTTTTTTATTAGCTGGATATGAACATTACACACACACACAAAAGGAACTGCAGGTTCACCATTGGGCTGGATGTTGGGCTAATCTTTGTGTTTTAGAAGTAAATATAGAGATATTCTGTATTAATACTGTATACACAGCAGTATGGTCACTTGCAGGAATAGGGTCCTCCCTAAACTTAAAGGGAGCCATGATACAACATATCAAAGAGCAGGCCTGGTGTCTTAGGGACTTATCAGAAGCTTTTTGAATTAAATGTCTTAGGCCGAGTCCATAGAAGGACAGGCCGCGCTGAGCCGTGCGGACGCTCAGCGCTGAGCCCCGGCATCCTCAGTGAGGATGCCTTGAGAGGGGGCTCACGCGAGCGTCCGCAGGAGTGCTGAGGCTTTGGAATTTTCAGCCGACAGCCAAGCTGTTTTTCAGCGCGCTGTCGGCTGAAAACATCCAATCAACCTGAAGCGTTGTCACGTGTATCACTGCTGTGAAGCGCTATATATATAGATGGTGCTATATAAATAAATTAAAAAAAATATATATATATATATATATACATACACACACACACGTGTGTGTGTGTGTGTGTGTGTGTGCGTGCGTGCGCGCGTGTGTGTGTGTGTATATATATTTATTTATTTATATAGCACCATCTATATACATAGCGCTTCACAGCAGTGATACACGTGACATACTGTAATAATATAACACTCAGTGGGAAGCACTTCAGACATAAAAGTAACATTAGGAAAAGGAGTCCCTGTCCCGAAGAGCTTACAATCTACGTGGTAAATAGAGATTTACAGAGACCGTAGGAGAGTGTTCTGGTAAGTGCGTCTGCAAGGAGTCAAGGTTAATGTATATGGATGTATCACACACGGCAGTGCAATGTATCAAGATGTTTCCCTTTATATATATATATATAAATATATATACACACATACATAGAAGCCAGCTCTGGACTGAGAGACCGATGCAGAGACACCGGATGAGACGGGGGTGAGAGACCCGTTCTCTAAGGACATATCCCCTTTCCTGGTTATGTGGATTCATTGGTCTAAATCTGTGAGTATAAAATTGACCATTAGTATATATGTTTTTTTACATTTTTTATATTAAACGGAATTACACACTATATATGTGTTTCTATCACTTCATCAATATATATGCCTCCTACTGGACACTGAGTGCCTGGAGAACCCTAAATACAGCCAGGAGTGGAGTTTCCGGTCAGCACTGAAAAGTATCCAGATTGCGATGGTGATATATGGAATATTTCTGATTCCAGTTCCAACATATGTTTGGAGAAATGCATTCTTTTATCCTATAAAATGTGAGTTTGTTACCAATCACAGATCGATTCTTTGCAACTGTGCAGACATACTATCCTAAGTTTGTTTTTCTTCTTTTTTGTCTCCTGGTCTGCGCCTAGGTCATTCTGTTCTCATCCATTATTATCTCAGCGCCTGTGGAGTTGAGGACCTTGTGGCTGCATCTCAGGGACAGATAAATAAGTACTTATCGGTGAGCACCTCCCCTGTATTATATTGTATTGGTTTAATTTATGGTAATTGAGTCCAGGGCCGCCAACAAATTTCATGGGGAACAGGACTAGTGTTTAGACCGGCCCCCCCCCCCCCCACGTGTCGGTGGCCTTGCAAGTCCCCACCGTTCACACCCTCGTGATCCACCTCCTCTATTTTCCCCTCTCTACGTGTATTTCCCTCGTTCTCCCCCATCCCCCCCACCTCCTTCTTCCACCCTCTCCGCTATCACTTAATTACCCCCCTTTCATTCAATCCCGCTCCCTCAATCTCCCCCACAATAATTACCCCCACTCCCACAAAATGCAACACACACACAAAATGCAACACAGGCACACACACACACACACACGCACACACATAAAATGCAATACAAACACATAAAATGCAACACACACACCCTTGTACCTCACATCACCCCCCCCCCGTACCTCACATCACCTCCCCCCTCCCTGTACTCCACATCACCTCCTCCGCT
>NC_134485.1:105379803-105517303 GCF_040206685.1 Ascaphus truei | reverse complement strand
AAATAAAGAATAAATTGTCACAGTCCAAAAAAATTTTGTTGCACAGGTTCAGGGTAGCATAATTACGTGAGCCATGGGTCAGGGGTCCTGTCTAGCACCCCCACTCCGACGCGTTTCGTCCAGAGACTTTGACTAGGAGTGGTGAGGGAGCTGAAGCTGGGGACTGTTTATGTAGGGATATTATTCGCGCCAAAATCGGATGCGAGCGGCAGCAGCTGCGAGTGTTTGAGGAAAGTTACTTCTTGTATGCCATGTCTGCGTGTCATGCTGGCACGCATAGTGTCCGCGCGGTGTAGTCTGCGCATGCGTGGCTTGTAAATGCCGAGTTCTACAGTTATATCTACTGCGCATGTGTGTAAGGCGGCCTGTCCCCCTCCATGTCTAATATGCAAGTGCATAGAGCCTCACGATACTCTAATGGTGTGTGTTAACTAGGATCGCGCATCGCGCATGCGCGCTAGGCATATCTATAGATCCGTGCGGTTCTGCACTATGACACCAGTCTAACATAAGTATGGAGGCAGAAGCAGATGTCTATTGTCGAACACTATATAAATATATATATATATATATATATATATATATATATATAATATATATAAAACAACATTACCATTCTCACGTCCGGTAAAGGAAGACTGCACTCAGATCAGTAAAGGCAAAAAAAGTCTGTATTAGGCATCAGTACAAAATAAACAGGCTGCCCAATCCGACGTTTCGGTTCCGGAGTGGAACCTTTCTCAAGGGGTGTGCAAAGACAGACTGACACACAGACATATATATATACCCTCACCACATGTGACCAAACACCTGTGCTTAATTACCTGGTGACTGCTACACCCATAGGAGTATAACATCCGGTGCTCAGGCTGTATAGCCACCATCTTGGAGGGGGGATCTAATGAGGCTAAGAACTATTAACCCTGCGTATTCCCAAAGGCGTCCATGATGCCATGGTGACAGGCCTGCAACTATGGCGTCATGGACGCCTTTGGGAATACGCAGGGTTAATAGTACTTAGCCTCATTAGATCCCCCCCTCCAAGATGGTGGCTATACAGCCTGAGCACCGGATGTTATGCTATATACAGTTAGGTCCGGAAATAATTGGACACTGACACAATTTTCATAATTTGGGCTCTGTACGCCACCACAATGGATTTGAAATGAAACAACCGAGATGCAATAGAAGTGCATACTTTCAGCTTTAATTCAAGGGGTTGAACAAAAATATCGTATGAAACGTTTAGGAATTGCAACTATTTTCATACACAGTCCCCTTATTTCAGGGGCTCAAATGTAATTGGACAAATTAAAACAATCATAAATACATTTTTCATTTTTAATACTTTGTTGAGAATCCTTTGCATGCAATGACTGCTTGAAGTCTGGAACGCATGGACATCACCAAACGCTGAGTTTCCTCCTTTGTGATGCTTTGCCAGGCCTTTACTGCAGCGGTCTTCAGCTGTTGTTTGTTCGTGGGTCTTTCTGCCTTAAGTTTTGTCTTCAGCAAGTGAAATGCATGCTTGATCGGGTTGAGATCAGGTGATTGACTCGGCCATTGCAGAATATTCCACTTCTTTGCCTTAAAAAAACTCCTGGATTGCTTTCACAGTATTTTTGGGGCCATTGCCCATCTGTAAAGTGAAGCGCCATCCAATCAACTTCGCTGAATTTGGCTGAATCTGACCAGACAATATATCCCTATACACTTCAGAATTCATCCGGCTGCTTCTGTCTACTGTCACATCATCAATAAACACTAGTGACCCAGTGCCATTGGAAGCCATGCATGCCCATGCCATCACACTGCCTCCACTGTGTTTTACAGATGATGTGGTAAGCTTCGGATCATGAGCCGTTCCAAGCCTTCTCCATACATTTTTCTTCCCATCAGTCTGGTACAGGTTGATCTTAGTTTCATCTGTCCAAATAATGCTGTTCCAAAACTGGGCTGGCTTTTTTAGATATTGTTTGGCAAAGTCTAATCTGGCCTTTCTATTCTTGAGGTTTATGAATGGTTTGCACCTTTTGTTGAACCCTCTGTATTTGCTCACATGAAGTCTTCTCTTTATGGTAGACTTGGATAATGATATGCCTACCTCCAGGAGAGTGTTCTTCACTTGGCTGGATGTTGTGAAGGGGTTTTTCTTTAAAATGGAAAGGATCCTACAATCATCCACCACTGTTGTCTTCCGTGGACGTCCAGGCCTTTTTGTGTTGCAGAGCCCACAGTGCGTTCTTTTCTTCTCAAAATGTACCAAACTGTTGATTTTGCCACTCCTAATGTTCCTGCTATCTCTCTGATTGAGTTTCTCTTTTTTGCAGCCTAAGGATGGCCTGTTTCACTTACATTGCGAGCTCCTTTGACCGCATGTTGTGGGTTCACAGCAACAGCTTCCAAATGTGAATGCCACACCTGGAATCAACTCCAGACCTTTTACCTGCTTAATTGATGATGAAATAATGAAGGAATAGCCCACACCTGTCCATGAAACAGCTTTTGAGTCAATTGTCCAATTACTTTTGGTCCCTTGAAAAAGAGGGCGCTACATATTAAAGAGATGTAATTCCTAAACCCTTCCTTCAATTTGGATGTGAATACCCTAAAATTAAACCCGATAGACTGCACTTTAAGCCCATATTCATTATTTAACTGTAACTTTAATTTATTTTGGTACACAGCCGAAATAACAAAACTTGTATCAGTGTCCAATTATTTCC
Source organism: Ascaphus truei (assembly GCF_040206685.1). Lineage (NCBI taxonomy): Eukaryota > Metazoa > Chordata > Amphibia > Anura > Ascaphidae > Ascaphus > Ascaphus truei. The sequence continues at coordinate 105,514,577 of NC_134485.1, read as the reverse complement.
GCACCTAACTGTATATATGTGTGTGTGTGTAGAGGTATCAGTACCGTGTTAGCCGAGCTTCAATAATCTAACAATAAATAGACGATACCGTTCTGTGGCTAACGAAATGCTTTTATTTGTGCGAGCTTTCGAGATACACTGATCTCTTCTTCCGGCGATGTTACAATGAATGAAGCAAGCAAAGGGTATACTTAAAAACAGTGTCTCTTGGAATGTTATCTGTGCTTGTCCCTCCCCCGTGTGTGGATGTGATTTATGGCTAGAGGTGTTAAATGGTTCCTGAAAGTAAGTGATGTAAGAGTGTGTGTGTGTATCTGTGTGAATATAAATGAAAGGAGAGCCCACAGTGTATACAGTGCTTTACAAAAGGTGTGGGTGGAGTGGGAATTAATATTAATGATGTGGAAATGTGAGAGATTGTAGCATAACTAAAAGTGTGTGTAGATACTAAGTGGTCCCTATTGGTGTATAGGGATGGAAAAACAGGGAGTATTAGTATGTGTAAGAGACAGCTGTGTGTGTATACATATAGCACAGTATGTACAGACATGGCCTTTAGCGCTCATGGGAAGAGCGTTCACTTGTGTCAGTAATGACTCAAAATTTCAATCTCTGTTTAGGCCACCGCTAAGTGTTCCGAACAGTTGCATAAATTTGTATTCATGCAACCGTCTCTCTTTCGGTGTTTTAAGATTACCTTTGAGTATGGCAACCCTCAGATCGTTCATCTTATGGCCAGAGTCAGAGAAATGTTCGCCGACAGGACTGTCTCTTGTTCCGTGTGTGATGCTGTGGCGATGCAGGTTCATTCTCTTGTTTAGCCCCTGCCCCGTCTCACCTATGTGTATATACGTCTCACCCAATAGGAACCGCATAGTATCTACACACACTTTTAGTTATGCTACAATCTCTCACATTTCCACACCTACCCACACCATTTATATTAACTCCCACTCCACACACACCTTTTGTAAAGCACTGTATACACTGTGGGCTCTCCATTCATTTATATTCACAACGATACACACACACACTCTTGCATCCCTTACTTTCAGGAACCATTTAACACCTCTAGCCATAAATCACATCCACACATGAGGGAGGGACAGGTACAGATAACATTCCAAGAGACACTGTTTTTAAGTATACCCTTTGCTTGCTTCATTCATTGTAACATCGCCGGAAGTAGAGATCAGTGTATCTCAAAAGCTCGCACAAATAAAAGCATTTTGTTAGCCACAGAACGGTATCGTCTATTTATTTAAAAAAAAATATATATATATATATATATATATATATATATATGAAAACATTGTTTGTTTGCTGAAAACGTTGTATATTTGCTGTGCCTCTGGGCAATCTGATTGGTTCGTTGGTCTGTCACTCAGTCTCTGGCCAATCTGATTGGTCCGTGGCCCGGCCCGCCCCCGCACGCCTCTCATTGGCCTGCGTGGTTCGCTGACCTCACAATCCCAACTGCCACACTAAGAACAATCACTGCCTCACCGCCTGCTCTCACCTCCCCTGCGGACTAGACACCACCTCAGGTATCGTGCGCTGCCACTTGCCCCCCCCCCACCCAACACCACCCCCCCACACTAAACCCCCCCGCTCCCGCCCCACCCCCCAACCTTCACCAACACCGCCCGGTGCAGTCACCCGCCAGCACACCATACACCATCCGGTCACACACACCCCCCCCTCATGCACACCCTCCGCTGCTGACACCCAAATGCCACCCCCACCCCACAAACAACTGCCACCACCCCCACCCCCCCCCCACTCATCCCTACCTTACACCCTCCGGTGCCACCGCTACTTACACACACTCACCCGCAGCTCACCTCCCCGCCAGCTCCCCCCCCCCCCTCACCCGCAGCTCTCACCACCTGCGGGCCCTATTTTCTCTCCGCTCAGCGGGGACGCCGGGAGCACCGGGGAGGGGGTTGGAAGGAGCGCACGCCGTTTCTCCTCACCACACGCGGGCACCGTTTTCTCTCCCCTCCCCTTAGCGGGGACCGCCGGGACCGCCAGGGAGGGGTGGAGAGGGGGGGGGGGAAACATGCACAGGGGACAGGGAGGGGGGAAACAAGCACCGGGGAAAGGGGGGGGGAAACGCACCAGGGACAGGGGGGGAAACGATCGCCTGGGGTGGGGGGGGGGAAACAAGCACCAGGGACAGGGGGGGGAACCGCCTGGGACGGGGGGGACGACTCACACACCCCCACCCAAGATTCACACACCCCCACCCAAGATTCACCCCCCCATGCAAGATTCACCCCCCCACACACACACACCCAAGATTCACCTCAACTCACCCAAGATTCACCCCCACCCACCCAAGATTCACCCCCACCCACCCAAGATTCACCCCCACCCACCCACTCACCCAAGATTCACCCTGCCCCCAGGTATCACCCCCCCCACCCAACCAAGATTCACCCCTACCCAAGATTTACCTACCCATAATTCACCCTCCCCCCCCTCCCACAAAACAATTATTAGGGATTCACATCCCGGGCAACGCCGGGTCTCTAAGCTAGTATATATATATATATATATATATATATATATATATATATATATATATATATATATATATATATATATATATAAAATCAGATTTCTCTTTATTTAAAGGTTTCGCAATGGGCATATTATAGGTGGGAAGAGGGCACAGACTGGGGGTTGATGGAGAGAAGGGATTGCACTAGATTCAAGGTCTAATACCATACATCGTTCAAGTCCCCAATCACATATACATTTCTCATTAGACAAAACATTGGTATATACTGTAGATGTAGCCAGGTCCCCCTCTTACATTCGAGCTGCGTGAGGGGGACGGCTGTTAGTCTCTGCGGGGCTAGGAGCAGGCGAGCGGGTCGCCGGTGTTCCGGCAATGGCGCCGCCATCTTTCTTTGTGCCACGCATGCGCAGTACCAGATCGTGCATGCACAGCAAGTTCCCAAGTTGCGGCGGCCATCTTTGTACACCCGGCACATGAGCAGTGCAGCAAGGAGCGGCGCCCATTACACCCATAGCTCCGCAGGGGAACTACAAGTCCCAGCAGCCCCTGGGGCTGCACAACACATGGCCCACGACAGTCAATATGGCTCAAGGATTCCCCTGCTCAGGGAATAGATACTTTTGGCCCGCTGTGAGCCACGCCAGTCGGAAGAGGGAGCTGGATCCAGCAGGTAGTGTCTCAGAGATAGTGGCTCTGACACTAGGCCTCTTGTATTCCCCCTTAGGCCCCAGCTAGGCCCAGACTCACAGTAGTTTGTGGTTGCTGCAGGGAAGACCCCTTAGATAGGGATGCTTCCCCATTTAATGTCTAGTGTCAGGGACAAAGTGAAGAGGCTGCATGGTGACTGCGGCCTGTGGTCTCGGATCAGACCACCTCCGTTGTAAGAGACCCTGTATGGTGATATTATCCATGCCGGAATTCACCCAACGCAGAGGCGGATGCTATCGCGAACGACTTCGCTTGATCGGCATTTCCCTGTTGCTAAGTCGGCCGCACCGAGTACTGGAGTACACGGCAGGTACCTCAACTAAGTGCACCAACTCTCCACGGGATAGCGCTATCTCCTACACTTTTAGGTGGGCCCAGACATTGGGGGAAAAGGACATCAGGGTATTGGTGCCAAGCACCCTATGTACATTTGGGGGACACTCACTGGTGGTATCAGGTTGGGGCCTTGTTATACTGTGAGGTTACTGTGAGGGTACTGTGAGGGTACTGTGAGGTTACTGTGAGGGTACTGTGGTCTGTGTTCAGTAAGGTTGTTGTTATATACCCAACTGTGTATTGTTGTTATTGTTCCTGTAAGGGGCCTATCCCAACACTTTGGGATCCGTTACAGGTAAAGGCGCTGCACCAAAGGGAACCAGAATCACCCCAGGCTCCCAGTGGCGGAGGCTCAGGCCTCCTGGTTGCCAACAGGTAATAGCAGCATTGGTAGTTCCTTCCCGGGTACGAGGGAACAAGGGCTACATAAGAACTGAACATTAATCAGTTATCTGTGATTCATGTTAAATATTTGTAAAATTAGGTCTGCTCTCAGCAGACTCATTTAACTCGGTAAAGGATCCCATATTCTGTGAAATCTGTTTGAAGTGTCTTCTAAAGTTGTAATCGGCATGATTAAAGAGATCTGTTTGCGGAACGTCTTAAACGGCGGGGGCTCAGTAGTAAAGTATGTGTGAAATCCGCTTTGGGTCATATTTATTATTCACCCATACTATTGACTTACCCAAAATCAAAACCCATGTGTCAAAGAGAATCCCAAAAGAGTGAGGATGTAGTTTAAGACTCTAGCCCAAGATACTGTATTTTATGACACTAGCTCTATACTGGCCACTGGGGGGAGTGAAGATCTTTCCCTCTCTGGATGAAGCAAACGCGAAACGTACATCAGAGGGCGTCATGATGTCACGTACCGCGACTCTCACTACGGATACCAGCAGTTTCTAGCAGACCTGATCGGAACACCGACGGAGCCTCCTAAGCTGCGCACTCACCACGCTTGCCATACAGGATCGTGTTCCCACAGGGCAAACTCAGATAAGTTGTTTGAGGGTCCTCTCTCCCTCTTTTCTTTCCTCTCCCCACCCCTCTCCCCCCGTGTGCTGTAGGGGTATGTTATTGAGGGTCAGTCTGGGGGAGTACACGATCCTGCTGCACTGTTATATCCCCGCAGGGTCAGCATATATTGGTGTGTAGGGACCTCATATTTTCACCTCCCGTCCCTGTGTGTAGTTATTGACGCTCAGGGTTAGTTTATGCGGAGTTCTCTATTGCCTACTTAGCGAATTCAGCTACTCCATTTATGTGTTTGTCCACTTACCATTGTGGCAAACACTGCAAGTGTGCACCTGTGTGTCTTTAATCAGTGTGTGGGCTTACATGCACCTCTCACCATTATTTACCACACTACATTGTTACCCTCAATTGTTCATTACTTCTACAGTATTACATCATTTTGAGAGGCATTAAATGCTAGTTGATATCTATTGACCAACACACCAGTGTTTTTGTGAGTGCTAAGATTTATAGGCTATCCAGTGACGTCTTGACCTATCAGAAGCAGCCCTTTTAGCCACGTTACACTAGGCATTGGGTACCTGTGCTTCTGGTCTTTCATTGTGCTGATGTTTTTAGTCTTACTTGGACTTCTCACTTGCACGGTTATCATTGTGCAGGTGTCACATATTTGGTATTTTGCTAAATATAGACCCCCTACGGGGCATCAGCACGGAATACTTTCAGTTCCTTTACTCACAACATTAGACTGGTACCATTATATTTTAATAGTTTATTCTCAATAAAGTATTTTAATAAACATCAATTTACCTTAGTACTTGGTCCAGACTTTCTCCTTTGTACTGCAATTACTCACTCAGTAGGGTACTCTCTCCCACATACCTTGAAGTCATTATATATAGGGCCTTATCTGTATGTTAGTGTCTTTGCTCCATACAGTGTTCTTCTCTGTGTTTGATATTTTAATAAAAACCTGCTCAGCATAATACATGGCTGGAGCACCCCTGAACCCCTCTACCTAAGTCAGGTAAGCATACTAACATGCTTGGCACACTTTATTAGAAATTCCTTAAGTATTTTTGGGGTGAGGGATAGTACTCTGTCTGTCCCCACCAGCCATATCCCTGTTTGATTTAATGTATAAAGTAAAACATATTTTAAAACACTGCTTCTTAATAAAATATGCTTTTATACATTCTGCTGCTAAAATGTATTACAGTCCTATGGTGTATGAATTAGAGTGTAAAACTAAACTGTCCCCTTTACACTAGCCATTATCCCTTACACACAGCAAATTAGACTTTCAAACATTTTAACTTAACTTTTAAAACTCTGACAGCCTTATCTCTGGCTAGCGTAACCGCCAAACCTTTATACTAGGTTTAGGGGGTCTTTATTTATTATAAAGCCTGGTTACCCCCTCACCGTCACAGTTCCTTACAATGCATCTGATCTCAGACGCGCTATTAGAGAGGGTTGGGGTTCCTTACAATGCATCTGATCTCAGACACGCTATTAGAAAGGGTTGGGGTTCTTTACAATTAATCTGATCTCAGACGCGCTAATTAGAGAGGGTTGGGGTTCCTTACAATGCATCTGAATTCACACGCACTATTAGAGAGGGTTTGGGTTCCTTACAATGCATGTGACCTCAGACACGCTATTAGAAAGGGTTGGGGTTCCTTACAATGCATCTGATCTTAGAGGCGCTATTAGAGAGAGTTGGGGTTCCATACAATGCATCTGATCCCAGACACGCTATTAGAGAGGGTTGGGGTTCCTTACAATGCATCTGATCTCAGACGCACTATTAGAGGGGGTTGGGGTTTCTTATGTAACATGGCTGGACCAGATTGCCTCTCTGCCTCCTGTCATGTAAGCCCTGATAGCTACAGGCTGTGACAGGTTATCCTGTGGGCATTGCCCCCCCTCATTCTGACTCCCCGAGTGACCGAAGTGGTGGTAACATAGGAATCTGTGTGCAGCCTATCATGGTGCAGATCCTGTGCCCTCCCCTTCTGAGTCTCAGGGAGGAAGTGCACATTTGTAGTGAGTCTGCGTCCACCCCTCCTAGGGAGTGGAAATGTGTGTCATCTCCTCCCAGCTGGGAGGGAGATGGGCCAGTCAGTCCCTCATGGGCTGGCTGGCCAAGGAAGATCTGGGGCCTCCATTAGAAGAGAGCCAGCACCATACAGAGTCCGGAATCCTCTGTAAACCCTGCATCCAAATGTGAGAACATCGGCATGACTGCTTAAATAAAACCCTTTCGTTTTATATACCCCTGCCTGAGTTCTCAGTCTATTGGGCAAGGGGGAAATATCTTTCAGAGGGGAGGGGGTACGTGTGTTACACTTACATTGCATCTGATCCCAGATGCACTGTTATAGAGGGTTGGGGTTACACTTACAATGTATTTGATCTCATATATGCTATTAGAGAGGGTTGGGTTTTCTGAGGCTACACTTATAATGCCGGCGACGTCAGGCTGTGGTCGCTGGAAAAATCAAATTGAGATGACTTCCAGCGATCGCGACAAAGCCGTCGCTGCGTCGCGCTTACTATAAGCGCACGTGACAGTGGCAATGCATTTGTCGCCGGCACTGTAAGCGCAGCCTTACAATGCATCTGATCTCACACTATTAGAGAGGATTGGGGTTCCGTACAATGCATCTGATCTCAGACACACTATTAGAGAGGATTGGGGTTCCGTACAATGCATCTGATCTCAGACGCGCTATTAGAAAGAGTTGGGGTTCTGCATAATTTCCCAATATAATTATAGGGTTCTTTTACCAAAAAAAATTCAAAACAACTGCCCTGAATTTATAAGAATTATCTTTTTTTGTATAAATAGAACATTTGTTGACCATTTCCTAGAGATTCTGCCAGTCCTCTCAGTCCAGCTCATTGCCTATCTCTCCCACTCTAATATATATTGATCTTTTTGGGGGTCACCTCTTAAATAAAAGTTACAGTAGAGGAGAGATGTTAAGATTTAGATCACAGGGATGTGAGCAGCGTTTTTCAAAGAAGGTAATATTTTTTTTATCAATGAAGTGGCGCATTTGTAGGTTTCTAAAGTGATCTATCTTCGAAATTAAGAACTGATCACAAACACCATGACATTATTTGATAGACGATTTTGAAAATAAATATTCAACTCTATTGACACTTTTTGCAGACCAGCTAGGAAAAGTGTTGTCTTGATAACCAGGTTGGAACTCGGGGTTATTAACTAGGTTTTTCATGAGTAATAGAGAGACTGTACGATTAAGGGTCTCATGCAGTAAGCGCCAATTTAAAAAAATCGCCATTGTTTTTAAATCGCCATTTTTGACAGTGTTGTTATCATGGCATGCAGAAAGCCCAGAATATCTATGATAGCAACCTTTTTTCAAATGGCGATTATCCGGCAGCGTGATGATCATCTCTCTGAGAACTAGGAAATGGCGTGGCGTGTTCAAAAAAATTTGGGGGGGAATTGGGCGATAATCTCGCGAGATAACCAATTTGTCAAGTGGCCTATTTAAATGCTCCATTTAGTTTTTTTCTTTCTCTGTGTTGTTGGGATTGAGTGAGAGACAGACCTACAGTAGGCATTTGGAGGATTTGTGATTGCTACAATTGTTGTGTATTTTGATAAATTTGTCTTGTGTTGTTTTGTTTACACATTTTTGTTCTTGAGATTTTGAAAGTATTTTGTGAGTGTGTCCTTTAATTTGTTTATCTGTTATTTGTGAGTGCTAGAGGTATGGACGGGAGGCGTGGGAGTTAGAGGAGTGATGGTGAGGTGACTGCTGGGGTGAGTGGTGGTGCTGATGTGAGTGGTGTTCATATGAGTCGGCTTGTGAGTGCACGTGTGAATGAGAGGAGTTGTGGTGGTGAGGGGACTGGTGGTGAGAGTGTGAGGCTCCTGCAGTCTGTTCCATTGGAAAAAGGGGAGTCCAGTCAACAGCAGCCGAGCTCGGTGGTTGTAGCTGGGCATAAGAAGCATATAGAAAGAAATAACGAAATATACGTTTCAACGATGAGGAGAATCAAGTCCTTGTTACTGGTATTTTGGAGCATTATGACCGGCTGTATGGGAACTTAGTAGGTAAGAAATTCATTTGCAATGACTGTTAAAAAATTTATATAGCCATCTATTATCTAACATTTATTAATTCACATTGAACGGACATTTACAAATAATTGTCATAGTTTCGATATACACGTTATCATTGAGTGTTTACAACTAGTATATGAATAGAGGAATTGTGCAATTGTATTTAAATATAATATATTCTCATACTAATTATTTGCTTATTATGTATCAAACTTTTTTTAAACTTCATGTGCCACACATATTATTTGGCAAAAAGCATGTTTAATAAATTTTAGAAGCGTTCACACATTTGTTTTAAAGAAATATTTGATGTTAAGATATGTACATGATAAAAGTTATTTTGTTATATATCTAAAGGCAAGACCAGTGCACATGTCAAAAAGGATTTGTGGGAACAGATTAGACTGTCTGTGTCTGCCTGTGGAAATCAGGTCCTAACTCATGATAACTGCCGAAAACGATTTGATGATATAAAACGGAAATTGAAGGCGAAATTGCAAATGTTTACATTTACTGTCCCGGACAGCTTTATTCTAAAGCTTGCCGGGTGTATCGCGGGCTGACAGCGGGGCTTTTCTCCATTTAAAACGGAGTTTCCCGCGCGGCGGCCGCTTCAATAGATAAGCGCTAATGGCGCTTATTATTGAAAGCGCCCGAGGCGCGGGAAAACCAGCCGAAAACGGCCGAAGATTGCCGCGCGCCATCCGCAGCTATTTTTAAGCTGCGGAGGCAGCCGCATCAGCTTTAAGCTGGCCGGCACAGTATGTTTACATGCTTCAGGCACTGGAGGAGGAACTCCAGCCCAATCTATTGTATCTTACAATATATCTCAATCTGTCCAACTAGAACGGAAATTATGATACTTTAAATGTCCTTTTAGACACATATGTTTCTTCCATTGTAATGTTATGCATTTCGCTCGTGTTTTTAACTTTTACTTCAGCATTGCTGTCATTTATTTTGTTTTTATTATGTCACTTCTCCCCATTATGTATGTTTCCCTTACTTGTCCATTTGTTTCCCGTTCTCCCGCAATCATTACCGACTTGTGAGATGCACTATTAGCCGGGGATACTACTGGCTGATGGTACTAACCAATCCCATTGATCGCGGAGTTTTTCGCACCAAATTTCTACTCAGTGACGTCACAGTTGGGGGCGGGACAACGGGTACATATGAGACACCTCGGGCAGACACGAACTAACTCTTTGACAAAGGGATTTGTCCCGAAACGCGTCAGAGTTGTTCTGACCCCCCACCATCACACAATAAAGGTTTTTAATGTTCCTGCTGGTTTGTAGCCCCCGTTTTCTTCACCGCAGCTGTGCTCCGCTTCTGGACCCCACGGACCGCCTTTCTTCCTGCTTCTGGCATGATGCACGCATACAAAGGGGATTGCATTGCTGCATTTGTGAGTACTCTGCCTGTGTTTTATATTCAATCATGTTCAAGCTGTGGATACTGTTTGTTTCATTGATTGAGCTGATGTGCCCGTTATGGTATATATAGAGGACAGTCAGCTTGTCATAGAGACTTGTATACAGACCTACTTTATCTATACAGGCTTTGCTTGAGTCTCACGCAGTTTTCATTGATTGATCATCTCCCAACACTAGTGAATATTATTTTTCATTCCTACAAGTCTACTTGTCACAGAGCCCTGATCATTGGGACAAGTGCCCTATAAACTTTACCTAAGGCTGGCTCCATTGGAGGAGCAGCTGAGTGAAACATTCTTACCCGTCATGGTTGAAGGCTTGTCTGGTGATAGGGATATCGGTGTGTATGAACACCCGTTTCCCCCAGGTCAGTACTTTTACATGAGTAAACGTTTTCACTTGAAATGTATTTTTACAAAATTTAAAAATGCAATATCATTAGTGTTTTAAGTTGTTTATTCTGTTTTGATCACATGATTTTATAGTGTATGCGAACAAAATAATACTTAGTACATACTGTTTCTGTAGACTCACAGAAGAAACTGTATTACACACCCCTTCATACATATCTGCATTCACATAGTATGTAGTAGTATTCATAGTGTATTTTTCATGATGTCATGTGTCAATGTAAAACATTATTGATATGCAGCATATACAGCTGCTGCTGATCAAAGTTAAACACTCACATATAAAAAAAGATTATAATGAATTATATATTCTTATGTATGCAGAGTACAGATAATGTTATGTTAACATACAGTACTTGACAGATCCAATGTGATCATTCTTCCTGTAATTATACAGGTAAATAAGATTTTTTTCCAAGTTGGCAGGTCAGTTTCATTTTGCTTGGTTATAACAGATCCAATGTGATCATTCTTCCTGTAATTATACAGGTAAATAAGAATTTTAACCCAGGTGAGTGTTAGGACCTGCTTTCGGTCATGCCTTGTAAGTGGCAGCAGGCTTAAGATGCTTTGGCCAAAGGGTTAAACTAAATGACCCTTTTCACAAGAGATATATAGGTATTGCACTGTGTATTTTTGTCACAATGGAAGTAGCTTTGGGCATTTTTGTTTTTTGTTGTGTACATTTAGCCACGCCCACTAGCACTCCTTTTGACACTTATATGCATATATATATTATGTGGTAATGGTTGGGGTTTCTCAGAGCTTGTTGCGAATCTGTGTATTTTACATACTTGACATTATTAACAACTGTCTTTTCTGAAATGTACATAGAGGCCCATGCATTCCCCGTCGGTACACAGGTGACAGCACCTGCATCCCAGATGTCATCACCATTAATGGAAGGTGAGGCCATCAATTTTAAACATTATTGTGTGTCAATTTATATGCCACAACTACACATTCATATGACCATGGGACAGTTGCAGATGTGACTAACATCAGCAGAGGTAGCTACTGTAATAAAAATTTGGGCATCTGATTTTGCGGTCACATAAAAATGTAGTTATTGAATTGTCAAATCAACAGCATTACTTATGAGATTACACAAATAGTCCATGTTCTGCTGCATTGCCGACTCACTAGGTACCGTTTCAATGGCCTAAAATGTAATGCTCAATTTTAAATCAGACATTACATTCATTATGAGTGTGATGTCATAATTCAATGTGTTACAGTTGTAGCATCGCCTCAAAACGTTATTGAAGCATCTCCACAAACACTCATTGCAAAGACACGTGCAAAAACTGAAAGATGTACAACACAAAAGAGAAATTTAGTTCCTAAATACTGGTGCACACAATCCTGTTGTCAAGGGTTGATCTTTGGCTGCAGTGGATCCCAGTGGCAGGAACAGCGGGAGCGTGGTCGGGGTCACAAGCAGCGGCCGGAGGCAGGCGGCAGATAGCGTACTCGAGGTCCCAAGCAGGGGTCGGAGGCAGGCGGCAGATAGCGTGGTCGAGGTCAAAATCAGAGGTCGGCAACGAGGAGACTGGAACAGGATAATAGCAATAGCAACAGTAGTAAACACAAGAACCTAGCAGGAGCTGAGTAACCACTATAAACAGGCACTGACAGACAGGAAGGGGAAGTTTATATAGGCAGGCTGAGAGTAGAGCACAGGTGCAGAGGTGTCAGGTTACAGGGTCTGGAATGTTCCTTGAGAGGGCTAGCAGAGCAGCAGCAATCCCGGTGGACAAGTATGGTTACTGCAGGCTAGAACAAGACATTGAAAGAGAGCCAGCAGAGCAGCAGCAATCCCGGTGGACTATAATTGGTTACTGCAGGCTAGAACAAGACATTGAGAGAGAGCCAGCAGAGCAGCAGCAATCCTGGTGGCCAAACATGGGTACAGCAGGCTTAGAACATGACACCTGTACTTGGAAGAAACATTTTGTAAAACACACTATGAAGACAACAGATACAATTTCTCATGCACCGTTGCCACAGCCAGCTTGCAAACTGCCACTAAGTCCACACTTGCCACAACCACATCGCATGGCAGTCCCTCCACCCTTGGCACAGCCACCTATAAAAAGGCAAACACCACCCTTAGCACAGCCATCGATACAAAAGCAAACACCACCCTTGGCACAGCCACAGATGCAAATGCGAACACCAATTATGGACATTCTAAGTTTCCCTCGGCTGTCCAGCAAATCTGTTGGAGCAGGGGGCGGGGGGGCATGGCTACTAAGGGAGGGGACGTTTCCTTGCCTGGATCAGGGCTGTGTGTTTGATGTCAGATGTGGGGGAGATGTTCCAGTGGGGGGGGAGATATGCCAGCTAGCGGGGGAGATGTACCAGCGGGGCAGGGGGACGGACATGTGTCGACAGCGGGGGGAGTTGTACCAACGGGGGGGCGGGAAAATGTGCCACCAGCGAGGGGAGATATACCAATGGGGGGGCAGAGAGATGTGCCAGCAGCGAGGGGACATGCCACATCAGCGCGGGGATATGTGCCACCAGCGGAGGGGAGCGGGGGCAGGGACATGTTCCGGCAGTGGGAGGAGACACACACAGACACACACATATACACACACAGACAGACACACACACAGACACAAACAGACAGAGACACATCTCACCCCGCACTACATCCAGCAGCAGGGGGGGGAGGGGGAAGGGGGGGGCCGGGGAGATGTGCCGGCAGCGGGGGGAAGGGGGGACCGGGGACATGTATTCAATATTACATTCCCCGGGCGAAGCCGGTCACAAAAGCTAGTATATATATATATATATATATATATATATATATATATATATATATATATATATATATATATATATATATATATATATATATATATATATATATATATGAAAAGATCAAAAAGATGAGTGCACACTCCTATTAGTATAGGATAATAATGTATTTAATATAATTAATATAATTCAGACATATATAACCACTGATAGTGGGAATGAGAAACAATGAAATGAAAATATAAAATTAAAACAGTACAAAAGATTAAAAAGTTGGTCACAGAACAATGCTGCACAAATGAGGATCTATATTCGTATCCTTGAGGTGAATATAAATGGAGCTGTGCATTTGATGGAATGAATTCCAAAGTCCTCCTAGAATGGCAAGTGTATATGTATGCAAGCTTCAGAGTATCCAGCACATAAACAGTCCCAAAATGATGTTTAGCTAATATGAACTAAGGCTCCAAGGTGGACTGATCCGGGAGCAATGCTGGTGTGCACGCCCGTCAGCTAGGAGCTGCAGTGTCCATATGCTGTGGGAACTGTAGGATTAACAATGAGGTGTTATATACACGGAGTACCTTATGGCTTGTCCTTGTATAGCCAGAGGATCATGCGTCCTGCAGAGAGTCCCGAAAAAACTCTGTCACCAGGAGTGAATTAAACACCCCGGCTGCTCCACGGGCGTTCCTAATCCTCCGGTACGGGTTGTGACCCAGATGTATGATGACACAAGGGCAGGATAAACTCACAAGGAGAGTTGCAATATACAGTAGAGTCTTGAAATACATGCACAGCTAGCAGTTAAATTGCCATCTCTGCTGTGCCGGCATTTCTTCCTCAAGGAGATCCTCAGCATATTCCCTGATGAAGTCGGCGTGCCGCTGACAAAACGCGTAGGTTTCGTCATCACGTTGGACACTTTGATCAGCTGATGAGGATCTCCTTGAGGAAGAAACGCCGGTACACCAGAGACAGCGATTTAACTGCTCACTGTGCACGCATTTGTAGAGATGATTTCGACATTGATGCTTATTTCTGCTATTGCTTCCATGTTTAATCATTATTACATAATATACATAATTGTTTATAAAAAAAATATGTACTCATACTGATAGTTACATATATTTTCATACATAGCTATGCTAATATGTAGTTGAGTGTGACATGATATTTTGCAAAAATTACACATAAATATGTTCTTAATGCACTGAGTATGTATATCAAGGCTAATGTAGACAAATTTTTCATTAGCTATATTTAAATCTAAATTTTTGTATGAATAATAAATTTGGTGACATAAAATATACCAAGTATATGTAATGTTTTGTCTAAAAACAGTACTAGGTGTTGAGAGAAATTATGCTTTTATTTCGTAATATATCCATACCATAAATAATATTTATATATTTATGGAAGGATGATTACTATGTTTAAACAAACAAACACCTGTCATATGTAAAATTAGCCAAATGAAAATACATTATATAAAGTAATTTACACACATCTCATGTCAACAACATAAATTCTCAAACTTGAAAGATGCTCCGAAATAAAATGTTTGTTGCATTGCCATGCTTAAGACATTGTACAATAAAGTTGTAATGTATACATACACAATTATGTGTGTGTGTGTGTGTGTGTGTGTGTATATATATATAGTTAGGTCCGGAAATAATTGGACACTGATACAAGTTTTGTTATTTTGGCTGTGTACCAAAATAAATTCAAGTTACAGTTAGATAATGAATATGGGCTTAAAGTGCAGTCTATCGGCTTAAATTTGAGGGTATTCACATCCAAATTGGAGGAAGGGTTTAGGAATGACATCTCTTTAATATGTAGCCCCCTCTTTTTCAAGGGACCAAAAGTAATTGGACAATTGACTCAAAAGCTGTTTCATGGACAGGAGTGGGCTATTCCTTTGTTATTTCATCATCAATTAAGCAGGTAAAAGGTCTGGGGTTGATTCCAAGTGTGGCATTCGCATTTGGAAGCTGTTGCTGTGAACCCACAACATGCGGTCAAAGGAGCTCTCAAAACAAGTGAAACAGGGCATCCTTAGGCTGCAAAAAAAAGAAAATCCATCAGAGAGATAGCAGGAACATTAGGAGTGGCCAAATCAACAGTTTGGTACATTCGGAGAAAAAAAGAACGTACTGGTGAGCTCTGCAACACAAAAGGGACTGGACGTCCACGGAAGACAACAGTGGTGGATGATCGTAGGATCCTTTCCATGGAAAAGAAAAACCCCTTCACAACATCCAGCCAAGTGAAGAACACTCTCCAGGAGGTAGGCATATCATTATCCAAGTCTACCATAAAGAGAAGACTTCACGAGAGCAAATACAGAGGGTTCACCACAAGGTGCAAACCATTCATAAGCCTCAAGAATAGAAAGGCCAGATTAGATTTTGCCAAACAATATCTTAAAAAGCCAGCCCAGTTCTGGAACAGCATTCTTTGGACAGATGAAACTAAGATCAACCTGTACCAGAATGATGGGATGAAAAAAGTATGAAGAAGGCTTGGAACGGCTCATGATCCGAAGCATACCGCATCATCTGTAAAACACGGTGGAGACAGTGTGATGGCATGGGCATGCATGGCTTACAATGGCACTGGATCACTAGTGTTTATTGATGTTTTGACATAAGACAGAGTCAGTTCTGGTTTCTAGTTCTAAGTAGTTGTCCTGCTTTTTGTTGGTTTGAAATCCCTTATGTTGTGTCCATGGTCTGCAGTCATACTGAGAGAGGCATTGTAGTTTCTTCTGTTTCTTCTTGATTAAGTTCCACTGCAGTCTCTTGTGCAGAGTTTGCATATCTTTTTCCAGTTTGATGGTATTTGCACTGCTTTGCAATTGCAGGGTTTGGAGTATTGTGCAATTTTGCCGTTCTAATTCCTGTTTTTTTCCATATAGTTGATGGATCAGTTTGTTTCTCAGTTTCTCACTGAGGCGTTTGCATTGTTCTTCAGCGAAATGGGAATTGTGTGTTGTTGCAAGTGGGTTTTTGATCTTCAGCCCATTTGGTATCCAGTTCCTTCTCTTGCATTCTGATAGGAAGTAGATGTCGCTGTTTAGTTGTGATTCCTTTGTAATCAGTTTGGTCAGTGTCTTTTTCATACGGCTATATGGGGTATCTTCCATCATGAATAAAGCAGAAAATAGCCGTGTTAGTCCAGTTGCTATGACCGTGGACCGCACTGCTGCTAAGTCGTTGCCCCCTGTGTGGATGACGATGATGTCAGGTGCCCTCCTGTCCCTGGCCCGTGAAATAAGCAGCGGGAACAGCTGACCCCATCGCATCCCTCTCACCCCCCACCATTTTACCTCCGCCTGCTCTGTGCCCAACCCCAGATTTCCCCCATACGGTCATGAAAATGCCCTCTTTCTGGCCCAGTGCACCTGCTTGCCTCTATTCTTATTCACACTTTCTCTCTCCTCCCCTGTATCCCTACCCCTCCCCACCTTTCTTTGACACCGTTCCCTGGCTTCAAACACATTTAACACCCTACCTTATCTACAGTAAATATCTGCTGTTTTTTTCCCCTCTCTCTACACTGTTTTAGCCATTGAAACCTTTGTATATCAGTATTGCTTGACCTGAAGAAGAGAGGATAACTGTCGAAAGCTTGTCCTATGACATAAATTGTTAGTCCAATAAAAAAGGTATCACCTAATACTGAAGAACTCATTTATTCTGCACTATCGCAACTGGACTAACACGGCTATGTTCTGCTATATATATATATATATATATATATATATATATATATATATATATATGTATATATATATATATATATATATATATATATATATATGTTATTGTTTACAATGTACTCATATGCACCATTATTTTGTTACAACACATTTCCTTTATTTCATCTGATTATGTAACTTTATAAACAATAATACTATTCCTATTGTTCATATGTAATTATGAGTAATTACACATGGACTACAAAATAGAATGGGTTGTCTTTACATATAATAATATGTGCATCAATACAATCTGCACACTGACATGTGATTAGCTAAGCTGCAGATCGATCCATTCTCCTGTAATCGATCGCTGCTCTGGGTTATTTAATTCAGTTCTTGCACAGCATTGTGGGGAATGTAGTCCTGGAATATGATTGACTGGGCAGATACTAGATACAATTGGTGCACTGCTAGAGAGAGGGCGAGGCTCAAGAGCTAGAGCCTATCAGAAGTGGAAGGGGGCTGTCACTTTGGAAATGCTTCCTGCATTAGAAACATTCAAAATGTATTTAAAACTTTTTTTTAAAAATGCTACAAGTATTTTCTCAGTACAGAACTGATTTATAATAAAACAAAAAAAACACGTAGGACATTGCTTCAACTGCTGTTTTAAATTCACACACCCACAACATAAAAAATACTTTTTTTTAAAACAAATTCTATTACATATGAAGGATTCTTGGAAAGCCAACCAAAATATGGCTATTCGCCATAGTAGTAAAAACATTGTAGATTGATGACAAAATCTAACATGTACAGTATTGAATACGTTAGACATGTTGGTTAAAGGTTTAAATGTATGTAACCTGTGAGAACATATGTCAACGCTGTCACAAGAATTAAAGTTATATGTTAAAGCTGCTGGTCAAAGTGACGTTTTGACAAAATTAAATAGATTTTATATCATTACATATGTGCATCAAAAATATTTGCACACTGACAAGTGATTAGAAAAGTGGCAGATGTATAAATTCTTCTGTACTCGTTCGATTGGTCGAGTTATTACAATCTTTTACTGCAAAGCATTGTGGGAAATTTAGTCCATGTAGATAATATAACTGGGCAGTTACTAGATACAATTGGTACCCTGCTGGAGAAAGGCTGGGATGAAGAGGCCAAACCAATCAGAAGAGGAAGGGGATGTAACTTTGATAATGCTTTATACATTATAAACATTGAAAAATTACATTAAAAATGTATGGCATGCTTATTTGTGTTATTACAAACAGTTGTCATAGCACATAAATTATTTATTATTCTTTACAAACATGTTTGATATTGTATGAACGGTACCTTTAAGAGGTTACGATAGGACTATCCCGAACCCTGCTGAACTGAAACATTCATGTACCACATATATAATCATAACATCAACAAGTCATATCTTAACACATACATAACGTACGCGGTGACACTATAAGGTAAATAAGGTAAACGGTTATATTTATTACAACTTGTACTTTTGAAGACCACGGAATCACAAATACAAAGTAATATGTCTCATCTCCATAGACTCCATGCTTTTAACATACGTTAACAGAAAATGCATTTTTTTTTCTAAGTCCCGTCTCGCCGCTTATTGACAGCTTCTCACCACCTTGTTGCAAATTTTTCCTGGCTGGACGATTTTGAGTGAAAATCTCAATTCCAAAGTGGCGATTACCATCGATAAGCTAATCGGGGATACTAGAATAGCACGAGTTTGAAAAGCTGGCAAAAAGTGGCTTATCGCCACACGTTTGCCAATTGTTTGTTTTCGGCAAAAAAATTGCCACTTTCTCTTATCGCTGAGTTATCAGGGCTTACTGAATCGCTATATCCTTTTTTGGCGAAAAGGTGGTGATAAGTGGCTTATCGCTGCTTACTACATGAGGCCCTAAATGTCAATTTAGAAGAATCCCAAACTCCACAAGAGTTTATCATAAGATTTTCATTGAGAATCTTAGGTCTGTTTTTCCTATCAATACATACTGTAGGTGATCTGTGAGAGCAACAGGTGCAGAAAACAAAATCCATAGCTACCTACAGTACCATTTGATCCCACGGGGGCTAGTGCTACATTAATAGCTGTCCAATCTGAGCTGCTACGTAGTATTTAAGTAGGGGTGGGACGGTGAGGACCCCAGATTCCCTGTATCTGTATAATACTTCTTTTTGAGTTCTACTGTAGATCTTTTACAATCCAAAACAAAATGTATTCTTTTCTTTTGAAGATGTGCTAGATCCCTTTCTGGGACTGGTATTGGGAGGGTATAAAAGTAATACAGAAGGCGAGGAAAAGTGTTTATTTGAATTGCCTATATGTGACCAATCCAGAAAAATGGATGCCATATCTGTTATCAATTAGTTTTCTAGTTTTTTTTGTTTTTTCATCAACAGTTGATGTCTTTGGAGAATCAAATCCTGAGATATTTGATATATTGAGAATCCCATTTATAATCAAAGTTGAGCTGTGCTAAATTTACAGGGTGAGAAGAGATATTGACGCTAAAAGCCTCTGATTTTGTATCATTAATTCTAAACTCAGACTGGGTCCCGAATTGAGAAAATATCTGGAACAAATTAGAAAAGGAAATCAAGCTTTTGTGATTGTTAATACTATGTTGGCCAAATCTAAATCCATATATGTCAGGACTGCCCAATAAAATATTACTAAGATTATAGATCATTATAGATAATGTAAATGTAGCACCCTTGTGGGATCTTACTCAAGTCCTGGGGCTTACAGGAGTTAATTGGTTAATTTCCCAGGGCTTAATGTTGCATATTCCATGTAACATATTTAATGTGTCAGCTTAAAGACAGGTGCATAGCCACTCCCTGCTTCTGGAAGTTGCAATAAGAGTCACCCTGTAGGGAAACTGGGGAAGGGGTAATGGTTTTAAATAGGCAGGGATGTAGCATCCATTTTCGGATCCAAGGAGGAACCAGAGGAGGGGTTCTCATCTGTACATAGTGTAAGTCTGTCTGTCTGTAACTAAGTATGTTAGTATCAGGATCCCCTTTGTTATTTTCCAGTGAGGGATAAGTGTCACACCTAAAGTATATAAGGCCTCTCTATATGGTCCTGGGGTGTGTTCCACCCACAAGAGAGGATGGACAGGTACTCTATAGGAGGATCCTCAGCAAAGGCCTCAGAGTAGCTCTGATAGGGTAATAGGGTGGGCATCTATGCAAAAGGGTACCCTGCCTAGGGATCCTAGTGGAGGGAGGAACAGCCATATTGGCAAAGGCAATGCAAGGACCTTAAAGTGACAGAAAAGGGGAAAGTATGTGCCTGTTTGGGGGGATGCTGTCTGAGCACCCCATGGAAGATGTTTCTGCACAGTATGGGTTCCAGTAATAAAGTTCAACAAAAGTTTCTGGCGCCCTGCCATTTTTTTTTATTTGCTCACATAACCAGCCCTGCATGAATTTCGAGCACCCTGAGATGGAAGGTAAAACCGCTGAGCCTCACACACACACTTTGGGACTGTTTTTGGTGAGACCCCTCTTTAGCCAGGGGTAGAGGTGTTACATAAACAACAGAGGACAGAGGGGGCAGCCATGTCTGGTACCTGGCTATTTCTGATCGACTGAATCTGAGCTTCTCAGTCTGCTAAAACAAACTAGAGATAAACCCTTGCTCAGCCTATTTTTTAGTCACAAGATAGGTGCACATCTGGGATGATACATATAGCAAATTAAACAAGAACAGAATCCCAGTTATTGAAACTCATTACTCTAGAATCAATCTTAACCATATAATACACACTAAGATATAACTTATTTACACTTTATTTAAAAAGATAATGTGAGAACTGCAAAACTATTTATGCAAAATTAACAATACTGTAAGTTAAAATCTCTTCTATCATCTCAATATGTCAATTTGTGTTATGATGTAGTGCAGGGGTACGCAAACTGTTTCCTCTGTGCACCCCTGCCTGCTCTCCCTCCCTGCTCATGCCCCCTCTTACCTTGTATCTGATGTCACAACGTCATGTGACCCAAATGACGCCGCAATTCCATGGCAACGCGTCACCAGAAGCCACAGGAGACAAGGTAAGGGAACTTACAGACGCCATGCATGCTCCCCCTGCATTTTATTTAAATGCTTTGGGAAAGAGCGCGGGGCCTCTGAAAGTGCCGCGTCCCCCCCATTTGCGCACCCCTCATGTAGGGTACAGGTAAGTCTTGTATAGTTAATCTCTTCTGTTGGTCATATAGATTAGTTGTGTTAAAGTAATAAATTAGCAAATCCTGTAGCAAATAATAGTATTCCTGGAAAGATCAGTGGCTATAGCGCACTATTGAAGATGGACACTGTTGAAACTATAACATCTGTTACTAGTAAATAGCTTGATTCTATGTGTACCCCTGTTTTGATTTTACTATTCCTTAGGTTGTTGATAACTCATAAATCTCCTACACCTTTAAATATTGCATCAAGCCCTATTTGGATAGGGTATAGAAAGGACAGATCATTTAGGAGGAAAGCCAGCCAGTCAGGGGGAAAAAGCACAAGGTGCAGAAGGCACCATTGAAAATGCACTCTACCCCCCAAGAAAGAGAACAAGATATAAAAACACTCAAATCCAGAGTAAAAGTATGCCAGCAAGCGTCTACAGGCGGGACGAGCATGTGGTGTGTGGAAATACCATAGTGAAACGTGATCTCCTCGTGATGTCATCACGAGGCATCTACCACTGCTGACACACATTTCGCGTATGACTACAATTTCTCAAGGCAACAATCAATGACCTCCCCCTTGGGAGGTAAGGAAGTATTTATAGGTTGGTGTATTAGTTTTGATCCCACCTGTTAACCCATTATATATACACGAACATGTATGATAGTTCTCTGTACCTGCTAGGTTGGTAAGAATACTACTAGATATATATTAACATTAGTTTCTATTATAGGTGCTTATTTAGATACATTAGTACTGTCTGATGAAGGAATAAAGTGTGATAAAATGTTTTTTGTAAAAACGCATAGTATTATATTATTACTAATACCACAAAAATGAAAGTGCTGGAAGCGCTACTACTTACAAACAATATGTGTTGTAACCTAAATATAATCAAAATTGTACAGAGTACTTATACATATAAACAAGGCTGCCTGATAAACTGACCGAACACGCTCAGGGAAACATACATATAACAAATACAAACCGGCGCCTCAAAAAAGTCCAATATATGCAAATATAAGGTAATATGAAACCTTGTTATAGAAATCCAATCCGGAACATTTGGATTCACTTGAATAATCCACGGACAAGTTTCTTCAGGACATGTGGGATTAAACACAAAGGACAATCATAGTGTGTGCTGCTGCATAAACAACATAGCAACAAACAACTTGGACAGGACAAGACTAAAACACTAACAAACAATAAACAATCAAAACACTGCTGAAATAATCAGTTAAGCTAATTTATTAAAATATAAAAGAGACAATGTCTGTCTAAAAACACGAGTTGCGTCGCGCTGCTGATCCGGGTAACAAAAAACAGAATCCTACTCACAACAAATAGGAATTAAAAAGGCACATCCAAACAGTGGCAGATGACTGCTAGTTGCTCCTCCGCTGCAGGGGAACGTCTGTGTAGGTGATCCGATGCCGTCTGTGTGCTCCGTGTACAGAGCTCAGGTACAGGAGCAAACGTCGGGGGAGAATTTGACTCAGAGCTGCTGGGCTGTTTTTACAGTGCCTGAAAGGCTACGCACGCGTCTCTCACAATCAGCTGTAACCTCTGACCCTACGTGTTTCGTGATTGCGTCACTTCCTCAGGGGTATATATACATTCTGCTCTTGGGACATTTTGTTTATTTCAATCACTTTCTGGTTTTTTTCTCCACTACCCAATTGAGAGTTTTTCCCCCCTAAATACGGATTATTCCATGGTGTCATGTCAGACACGGGAGAATTTACGTTAATCTCAAAGTAAGATTCAATTTCTTCATTCATTTCCACCATAATGTCTTGATTGCTGTAAGAAGTCTGCTTGATCCGTGCCGGGTTTTTCTGGACTTTGCACCAGGTCCGCCCTGACCTCCTGCCGGCTTACCGACTACGGATACTCTAACAGGACTCTGTCCCTCGGCTCTGGTCAATTTATTCTGCCTCCTTACCTCAGCCCTGCGGGTCTGCTTCCTGATTGGAGACGAACACTGTCACACTTTGCTCGGCCTAACACCTATACACACGCGCCGCACGATGATCAATCACAAGAGGATCATCGTCTGCCTCTCATCTGAGCCCAATCCGCTTTTCTCCTATCAGTCTCCTGCTATTTGGTGATGTCATCCTGTCTGCTCCTCCTGATTGGTGCTTTCCCCTTAAACACCTTCCTGTTTCCTGTACACTTTGCTGAGCATAAACTAAGGTCTATGTGCTGTGCTCGCTGCTTGAAGTCTGTCTGTTTCCAGTGCCTTGTCTGAACCTGTGCCTTGACCGTTGCTTGTACCCGGACCCGTCTCTTCTCCAACCCTGAACTTCGGCTTGTCTTTGGATTCCTGCTCTCTCCTCTCCTTGACCACGGCTTATGGAAATCAACCATTCTTCTCTCTCCAACCCCGGACCACGGCAAGTACCCCGACATACCCGAACTCTCATACCCAGACCCGGCTTCACAACTCCGACTACGCACTTCGGACCCGGCTCTGGGGTTGTAGGGTGGCAGTTATATACATTCCCACCTCAACTCCGCAGTGTAAGTCCTGTTTGTGGTGAGTGCAGCGTGACAGGAATCCATACTGTGGGCCAGTATGCCATTGAATTCCAAACCCTTGCTGCGGAGATGTGCTGGAACAATGAAGCTCTGCTGGCAGCATTTTGGCATGGGCTTTCTGAGTGTTTAAAGGATGAACTGGCTTGCCGGGACACCCCCAGGATCTGGAGGAATTAATTGCTCTCTGTATCAGAATAGATCTCCAGATGCGAGAACGACAGACCGAGCGAGACCACTCCTCAATAACCCCAATAATTTGGCATGCCCAAAATTGTCCTAAATCGAGAAAGTTCCCGTGCCCAGTGAAGATAGAGGAATATTCTCTGGGCATTCCTTCTATTCCTTCTCCATCTCAACCTGCACAGCTGCTCCTGCCAGTTTCACTCTGCTGGGGACCAGCCTCCATCTTCACTCAGGCTTTTGTCGTGTCAGGAGCCGCAGGGAATTTCATTAACAACGCATTTGCTGAACTCCACTCCCTTCCTCTCTGTACTAGGGAGATTCCGCTAGCGGTAATGGCCATTAATAGAAGACATCTGGTACCATCACCCTCGAGACTTATCCTTTGCTGGTTACGGTTGGGGCACTTCACAAAGAGACCCTGTCATTCTATGTCATTTGCTCTCCCTCTACTCCAGTGGCCCTAGGACTTCCCTGTTGTTCCCACAACCCTAAGATTGATTGGGCGACTAACCAAGTGACAGCCCGGGGACAACATTGCCATGGATCTTGTCTTCCGGTGTCTCACACAATCTTCGAGGTTCGGCTACCTACAGACACTTCTTCGTCATGCCTTCCAGTTTCTTACCAGGAGTTGCCGATGTATTCCACAAAAAACAGGCAGTGGAGTTACCAGCATACCGATCTTATGATTGTGCAATTGACCTGCTCCCAGGGGCCATCCCTCGAGGCCGCACTTAACCTCTTTTGGAACCATAAACCAAGGCTATGCAGGAATACATTTCGGAGAACTTTCAGCGTGGATTTATTCGCAAATCAAGTTCCCCCACTGGTGCAGGTTTCTTCTTTGTTTCCAAAAATGACAGTTCTCTCAGGCCATGTATTGATTACAGAGGCCTAAATAAAATCACCATAAAAAATCGGTATCCTCTACCCCTCATTCCTGAACTGTTCAACCGCTTACGCAAGGCTATGATCTTCACCAAACTGGATCTTCAAGGAGCTTACAATTGAATTTGGATCAAAGAGGGTGATGAGTGGAAGACAGCCTTTAATACCCGTGATGGCCACTACGAATATTTATCTGGTCATGCCATTCAGGTTAGACAACACACCAGCTGTATTTCAAAATGTCATCAATGAGATTTACAGGGTTCTACACGACCAATTTCTTGTGGTATATTTGGATGATATCCTTATTTATTCCAGTTCCTTGTCAGAACATAGACTGGTCCACCAAAGACTTCTGGCACATTCCCTCTTTGCCAAGCTCAAGAAATGTCAGTTTGAACAGAAGAGGATTTCCTTCCTTGGGTATTTCATCTCTTCCCTTGGGTTTGAGATGGATCGTGCGAAAGTTTTGGCAGTGCTGGTTTGGCCTTTACCGACAGGCCTCAAACCAACTCAACGATTTCTTGGGTTTGCCAACTACTACCGACGATTTATAAGGAATTTCTCCAAGGTGGTTGCACCCATTACGACTCTTACTTAAAAAGGGGTGAACCCTACAATATGGCCCTCTGAGGCTCTTCTGACTTTTAGAGATGCTCAAATCCGCCTATTCGTCAGCACCTGTTCTGATCCATCCAGATCCTACGAAACCCTTCATGCTTGAAGTGGACACATCTGATCTGGCAGCCGGAGCCATTCTCTCTCAAAGGAAGGATTTTTCATGGGAAACTCCACCCCTGTTCCTTCTTCTCTAAAAAAAAATTCAACAGACCCACACTTGCTTTTAAACCGATATACACAATTGAAATTCTGTGCTTTTTCAATCGTTTTTCTTATATGGGTGCTACACTCCTGGACACTTATCAAGCTACACAAACTTACTGTTATATACTTACTGTATATAGAAAGTAAAATAACTGCGATATCCAAGCAACCTTGGATTTGTAATGTCATATGTGACATAGGGCCTCATGCAGTAAGCCCCGATACAAAATTTTCGGCACGAATTGCGAAAATGTTTTTTTTGGGCGATTTGCCCTCGCAGTATTCAGTAAGGGCCGAATCCTTCCGATCCCTGCTGAAGCACTGCGAAAGCAAAGCTGCCGATGAGCTGTGGCGATACAGCCTGGCTCCCGATAAGGCTCCCGATAAGCCTTTGGTGCCGATAGATGTTTGCAGCTGAGAGAGACAAGCCGCTCTCTCAGCGCAAACTTCGGCACCAAAAAAAGTATTTAAAAACAACTTTTATTCATAGTGTACATGTGCAGGGGGTCTTCGGAGCTGAACCGCGTTGGTTTGAGGTCCGGGGACCCCCTGCCCCCCGAGATACAGGCCCCTTTATGAGGTGCCGGTATCCCTCGGCGTTTAAAGGTCCCGATCACGTGACCGCGACCTGTAAACAAACCAGAGGGATACCGGCACCCCATAAAGGGGCCTGTATCTCGGAGGGCAGGGGGTCCCCGGACCTCAAACCAACGCTGTTCTGCTCCGGAGACCCTCTGCACATGTACAGTATAAATAAAACACACACACATCAATAAAGACTCGTTCCTTACCTTGGCGGCTATGTGCAACGGTAATGAAGCAGCATGAATGTCTTTTTAATTATACTGTACAGTGAGCAGGGGGTCCCCTGAGCTGAACCGCATTGCTTTGTGGAGCAGGGACCCCCTGCTTCCCGAGTTACAGGCCCCGGTATGTGTCATCGGGTGGCAGTGTCGCCGCCATGTTTATAGCGTCCCCGCAATAAACATGGCGTCCACACTGTAACCGATGGCCCAAACCGGGGCCTGTAACTCGGGAGGAAGGGGGTCTCTGAGCCACAAATAAATGCGCTTCAGCTCAGGGGGCCTCCTGCTTCCGCACAATATTATTAAAATACATTAATGCTGCTTCATTACCATAGCGGATAGCCGCTAAGGCAATGAAGGGGTTAACGCATAGTAGCATGTTTATTGGGGACAAATGCCCCCAATAAACATAGCAGCAATACACAACATACAGTATAGTAATGGGCAGAATGACTATTATCCACAAATGGATAATAGTGCAGTTGTCCATTTACAATACATACACAACAATAAAGACTTTAAATACATATAGCACTCACCCATGTCCCACTGCCACGATGAAGGCCATCCTCATCTTCATCCTGCCCATGCCCCATCCGCTTCTGCAAAACAAACACAAGAATTACAACATCCAAATTAATGTCCCCTAACCCCTTAATCACCATAGCGGTTATTAACCGCTACAGTTATTAAGGGGTTAAGCCATCATCACCCACATACCCTCCCCCACAAAGCCCCCCAACCACCCTCACCCAATACCCACAGGGGAGTCCTACCAAATACCCTTGGGCCTAATACCCCCTCCCCCAGCACATACAGTACAATAATGTGCCAAATAACTATTATCCACATAGGGATAATACATTATTTGGCCATTATTAAACACATTCAATAACGTTAAAATGTAAAGAAAATTGTACTAACCTCATCAATAAGAAGTCTCCGTCGCCAGCATCATCCTTGGGGTCCGTTGCCAACATTAGAAATAGCCACAACATTTGAATATCATTAACATAACACTGAACCCCTTAATCACCTTATCGGGTACTAACCTGAAAGGTAATTAAGGGGTGAAGCCATCCTGCAATGCCTACAACAGTTATGCATAACATCCTCAGTGAAATAAAAACCAATTGCCTAACCAAATTCCATTTAATCATTCAATCTGTAGGCTCACATGCCTCATAAAACATTGCATTTACAGTGTATACATGTAGCATAACATGTAAACTGCATGTACACGCTGCAAATCAATGTTAACAATACAATAATGCCACTCAAATCGCCATACATCACAAGAAGTATATTATTTAATACAATAAACTCACCATCAATGAATTACCACACATCACTTACATCCCTAAACAATTAAAATACCATCCATACCAATTACACAATGAACTAAAGCTATTCTAACAGAGAACAACTTCAAAACATAGTCAAAAGTACACCAACAATTACAATATAATAAAGCAAGGCTTTCCATATCCTACTGTACGGCCTGGAAGCCCAAAACTTACATCTGTCTAAAAATAAAATACATTTAGCACACATCAATGCATAGCCACAATGATTAACAATACAGAATTAGAAGCTTTAACAACACTATCATTTCTTACCCTGTATATATATCTGTACACATACATACAGACATACATACAGTGGGAAGAAATGATATGCATTGTAAAAAATGAAAACATGAAAAAGCAACACAAAAAACAGTTACATTAAGTACATTTCTTTATTTAACTTACCATTACTTGCCCCCACCGACTCCCGTTGATCAGCTTACTCACGAACCAATCCACGACACCATCCACGACACCATCCAGGAACAAATCCACGAACCAAACCTGGAACCAATCCAAGAACAAGTGCAGGAACCAATCCAGGAAGCAAGCCACGAAGAAATCCAAGAAACAATCCACGACACGATCCAGGAACAGGAACCCATAAAAGAAAAAAACATAACAAATTACACATTAAAATAATAAAACATGACAATCAAGGGTTGTACTAGTTTTATTCTTAGTGAATCTGTATTACAATACCTTGTTCCGGGGTCTTCTTGACGTCCGGTGCCACGCCCTGGTCTTCAATCTTCAGAGTAGGGATGGAGTTCCCACGCTCTGATTGGCTGGCTTACCATGTGAGTCTGGCCATGTGTCATTTCATGACGTTTTCTTAAAGGCAATAGCAGCAAAGCCATTCTGATTGGCTGTGCTGGCATTACCTTTAAGTGACGTCATCAATTTTTTTACATCGGCCAAAACACATGGTTTTCACGGCCCAATCAGGGCCGTGGGAACCATATGACGACAAATGTGACGTCATAGGCCTTTAAAAGCCTATGTCGTCTCATTTTGAAGGCAGATGCCGAGGAGGACGGACCTCCTCCTGAAGATTGAAGACCAGGGCGTGGCACCGGACGTCAAGAAGACCCCGGAACAAGGTATTGTAATACAGATTCACTAAGAATAAAACTAGTACAACCCTTGATTGTCATGTTTTATTATTTTAATGTTTAATTTGTTATGTTTTTTTCTTTTATGGGTTCCTGTTCCTGGATCATGTCGTGGATTGTTTCTTGGATTTCTTCGTGGCTTGCTTCCTGGATTGGTTCCTGCACTTGTTCTTGGATTGGTTCCTGGTTTGGTTCGTGGATTTGTTCCTGGATTGTGTCGTGGATTTGTTCCTGGATGGTGTCGTGGATGGTGTCGTGGATTGGTTCGTGAGTAAGCTGATCAACGGGAGTCGGTGGGGGCAAGTAATGGTAAGTTAAATAAAGAAATGTACTTAATGTAACTGTTTTTTGTGTTGCTTTTTCATGTTTTCATTTTTTACAATGCATATCATTTCTTCCCACTGTATGTATGTCTGTATGTATGTGTACAGATATATATACAGGGTAAGAAATGATAGTGTTGTTAAAGCTTCTAATTCTGTATTGTTAATCATTGTGGCTATGCATTGATGTGTGCTAAATGTATTTTATTTTTAGACAGATGTAAGTTTTGGGCTTCCAGGCCGTACAGTAGGATATGGAAAGCCTTGCTTTATTATATTGTAATTGTTGGTGTACTTTTGACTATGTTTTGAAGTTGTTCTCTGTTAGGATAGCTTTAGTTCATTGTGTAATTGGTATGGATGGTATTTTAATTGTTTAGGGATGTAAGTGATGTGTGGTAATTCATTGATGGTGAGTTTATGGTATTAAATAATATACTTCTTGTGATGTATGGCGATTTGAGTGGCATTATTGTATTGTTAACATTGATTTGCAGCGTGTACATGCAGTTTACATGTTATGCTACATGTATACACTGTAAATGCAATGTTTTATGAGGCATGTGAGCCTACAGATTGAATGATTAAATGGAATTTGGTTAGGCAATTGGTTTTTATTTCACTGAGGATGTTATGCATAACTGTTGTAGGCATTGCAGGATGGCTTCACCCCTTAATTACCTTTCAGGTTAGTACCCGATAAGGTGATTAAGGGGTTCAGTGTTATGTTAATGATATTCAAATGTTGTGGCTATTTCTAATGTTGGCAACGGACCCCAAGGATGATGCTGGCGACGGAGACTTCTTATTGATGAGGTTAGTACAATTTTCTTTACATTTTAACGTTATTGAATGTGTTTAATAATGGCCAAATAATGTATTATCCCTATGTGGATAATAGTTATTTGGCACATTATTGTACTGTATGTGCTGGGGGAGGGGGTATTAGGCCCAAGGGTATTTGGTAGGACTCCCCTGTGGGTATTGGGTGAGGGTGGTTGGGGGGCTTTGTGGGGGAGGGTATGTGGGTGATGGTGGCTTAACCCCTTAATAACTGTAGCGGTTAATAACCGCTATGGTGATTAAGGGGTTAGGGGACATTAATTTGGATGTTGTAATTCTTGTGTTTGTTTTGCAGAAGCGGATGGGGCATGGGCAGGATGAAGATGAGGATGGCCTTCATCGTGGCAGTGGGACATGGGTGAGTGCTACAGTATATGTATTTAAAGTCTTTATTGTTGTGTATGTATTGTAAATGGACAACTGCTCTATTATCCATTTGTGGATAATAGTCATTCTGCCCATTACTATACTGTATGTTAGGGGGGTATAGGTGTTGTTGGGTATATATATATATATATATATATATATATATATATATATATATATATATATATATATATATATATATAATTATTTAATTATTTATTTAATTCGTTATTGTGGGGCTGGGGTGTGTTTTTTTTATTATTGTGGGTAGTGGGGGTGTGTGAAGGGGGCATTAGCCCCAACGGTGGTTGTTTAGGGCTTGCGGGTGGGTAGCTGGAGGCCTTAACCCCTTCAGGACCGTAGCGGTATTAACCGCTACGGTCGTGAAGGGGTTAAGTGCCCCCGCATCCCCCCCGCAAGTCCTAAACTCACACCCAGGGCCAAATACCCCCCTCACCCATCCCCGCTACCCACAATAACGCTGGCACGGTGGGTTAACCCCTTCATTGCCTTAGCGGTTAGCCGCTAAGGTAATGAAGTGGCTTTTAAATGCCTTTTTCCTGCCTCGGATGCATGCCGGGGGGCTCCGGTGCAGGTATCAGCTCCGGAGACCCCCGGCATCAATCACAGGCAGGAAAAAGGGCTGATTTTTCCTAAGTGTCGCCCTTGCCGATGCTTCTCCTTCAGCAAGTTGCCAACTTTAGTTGGCGGGCTGGATTGGCCATAAAATCTCCAATCTGGCCTGCCGATCAGCACCAAAAAGCTGATCGGGGCTTACTGAATTCAGGCGGGAAAAAAAAGTCCCGATAAGTGGCTTATCGGCAGCCGGGTGGCGAAATTTTTTTTTTCGGAAGAAAAGTTGCCGATAATTCCCACTTATCGGGGCTTACTGAATCAGGAGGGCAAAAAACGGCTATAAAATGCCGAAAAAGCCTTATCGGGGCTTACTGCATGAGGCCCATAGAGGCTACAGTGCACTGATATTCTTCACTAATGCTAGGGCAGGGCTGGCCAACTCCAGTCCTCAAGGGCCCCCAACAGGTCAGGTTTTCAGGATATGAAAACCTGACCTGTTGGTGGCCCTTGAGAACTGGGGTTGCCCGCCCCTGTCCTAGGCCTCATGCTCTCTGGTATGGATTAAAAATAAAAACACTAGAGACGTTTTGGTATCTTTATGTTGTTACAAGAACAGAACAAGAGCTGTCAGACTCATGACCCTTGTGCTGTTCCCAGAGACAATTTGAATTGAACAGGTTAAGAGAACGCAAGTGGATTCACTGAGACATAATTACCAATAACCCTGTCCCACTGGTTTTTCAGTTTTGATAATGGTTTTATTTGACATCATAAATTATATTGTGTTAACAGGTTTGGTTTTTTTTTAAGTACCGACTGTAATTGCCTCCATTAGACGGTAAAATAACATTATTTGAGGCAATTCTGATTTAATTATACAAAAGTGCACATTGTACTCCCTGTTTTTGTACCGATCATACAGACATATTTTGTTGATCCTTGATAGGTATGCATCATCTTTACTCCCATACTGAACATGTTGTTGTTTTTTTCAAGTACATTTCCAGCAGAAAACTGTAGGAGGAACAAAAGCTGAAAAACTCAATCTGTCCATTTGAACCAGAGAAGATTGCATTGCATTAGAGAAGACATGGGGGCTCATTCACTAAACAGTGATACGTGGCTTAATGCAGGTTAAATGTGAAGATAGGATGATATCAAATCTGAACAGGAGAGACGCCATATTGTCTCTATATACTGTACATATATATCTGCTTGGTATACATTTAATTAACGAAAAGCAGTAGATGTAGGGAAAAAATGCAGATGTGTAGTATTACAGTCCAAGGATAATAAAATAATAAGAACACAGTCAAAACTAGACCTAGGAAGACATATATCATACCTTGGGAGACAGGCAGGGAGGATATCAGGTTGGGAAAATAGACACGGGTTAAGAAAAGTACCAGAACCGGTCATACTTGTTAAAATATTAGGATCGATAACAGAATCAAAAAGTAGGATATCCGTGAAATGTAACATGTTGAAATGACAGTGAAACTGGGAAAAACAAGTACATATATGATGTTCTCCGGATGTCCGGGAACTTGGTATAATTATGTGATCATTTGTGTATTGGATTCAGAATTACTTGGAACTTGCAAGAATTACTTGGAACTTACACTGACTCATTCTCCATTCATAACTTGTTGCAATGCCTGCTGTGATGCCTGTAAAGAAGGATACTATGATGATCTGATGCTGTACTCTATTTGTCTCTGAATAAATACTGGAACAAAGAATTCGCTCCATGGACTTATTGACTTATTGACTAAGATGACACCCTTTAGCTTCAAGATAGAGAAGGACCTATCTTCAAAATGCCCTTATAGCTCGATATTGCCTGTTTTGCTATTCATTAAGCAGGCACAACAGTGCAGTATCACACTATAACAGCATTTTAATGGCTTTACAACTCTGACCAAAAAATGTCGTACTTGAAGGCAAAAAAAGGCCCAAATTACTTTTTTTGCCAGCAGCTGCTATTCACTAATTAGTGATAAGCTTATCGAACTTAAAAACCTTGCAATATTTTGGCGCCAGATAAAGGTTGGTGTTAAAGATATTGTGTTTAGGCCTTGCGGGAGGCTGCTGGCAGTTACAACCGCTAAGGTAATGAATGGGTAACCCCTCGCGCTACCCTCCCGCAAGGCCTAAACACCACCCTAGGGTAACTATTACCGTCATTAACTTTGCGAGACATCACATACTTTGAAAAAAATGGAAGCTGTCACATGGTTTACTCCAACCAATCAGATTGGAGGTGTACATGTGATGCCTCACATGGTATATCTCACAATCAGATTGGTTGGAGTAACATGTGATGGCAGCCATTTTGTTTTTGGTGACGTCATCTTAAAGGGAGGGAAGCAGAGCCTTCCTGATTGGCTGGCTTCCTTCCCTTTTGGTAATGTCACATCCTTTACAACAGGGCTGCACAACACGCGGTGAGGGTGAGGTGAGGTGAGGTGCATTGAGGTGAGGTGCAGGGGGGTGATGTGAGGTGCAGGGGGTGAGGTGCAGGGGTGATTGGAGGTGCAGGGGTGATTGGAGGTGCAGGGGGGTGATTGGAGGTGCAGGGGGGTGATTGGAAGTGCAGGGGGGTGATTGGAGGTGCAGGGGGTGATTGGAGGTGCAGGGGGTGATTGGAGGTGCAGGGGGGTGAGGTGCAGGGGATGTGATGTGCAGGGGATGTGATGTGCAGGGGATGTGATGTGCAGGAGGGGGGGGTGATGTGCAGGAGGGGTGATGTGAGGTGCAGGGGTGATTGGAGGTGCAGGGGTGATTGGAGGTGCAGGGGGAGAGAGTGGTGTGAGGTGCAAGGGGAGAGAGTGATCTGAGGTGCAGGGGGGGAGAGTGATGTGAGGTGCAGGGGGAGAGTGATGTGAGGTGCAAGGGGAGAGAGTGATGTGAGGTGCAAAGGGAGAGAGTGATGTGAGGTGCAAAGGGAGAGAGTGATGTGAGGTGCAATGGGAGAGAGTGATGTGAGGTGCAAGGGGAGAGAGTGGTGTGAGGTGCACGGGGGAGAGTGATGTGAGGTGCAGGGGGGGGTGATGTGAGGTGCAGGGGGGGAGAGTGGTGTGAGGTGCAGGGGGGGAGAGTGGTGTGAGGTGCAGGGGGGGAGAGTGGTGTGAGGTGCAGGGGGGGAGAGTGGTGTGAGGTGCAGGGGGGGAGAGTGGTGTGAGGTGCAGTGGGGGGAGAGTGGTGTGTGGTGCAGGGGGGGAGAGTGGTGTGTGGTGCAGGGGGGAGAGTGGTGTGTGGTGCAGGGGGGAGAGTGGTGTGTGGTGCAGGGGGGGAGAGTGGTGTGTGGTGCAGGGGGGGAGAGTGGTGTGAGGTGCAGGGGGGGGAGAGTGGTGTGAGGTGCAGGGGGGGAGAGTGGTGTGAGGTGCAGGGGGGGAGAGTGGTGTGAGGTGCAGGGGGGAGAGTGGTGTGAGGTGCAGGGGGGGAGAGTGGTGTGAGGTGCAGGAGGGGAGAGTTGTGTGAGGTGCAGGGGGGATGATAGGAGGTGCAGGGGGGTGAGGTGCAGGGGATGTGATGTGCAGGGGATGTGATGTGCAGGAGGGGGGAGGTGATGTGCAGGAGGGGTGATGTGAGGTGCAGGGGGTGAGGTGCAGGGGTGATTGGAGGTGCAGGGGGGTGATTGGAGGTGCAGGGGGGTGATTGGAGGTGCAGGGGATGTGATGTGCAGGAGGGGGGAGGTGAGGTGCAGGGGGTGAGGTGCAGGGGTGATTGGAGGTGCAGGCGTGATTGGAGGTGCAGGGGTGTGATTTGAGGTGCAGGGGGGTGATTGGAGGTGCAGGGGGGTGATTGGAGGTGCAGGGGGGTGAGGTGCAGGGGATGTGATGTGCAGGAGGGGGGAGGTGATGTGCAGGAGGGGTGATGTGAGGTGCAGGGGTGATTGGAGGTGCAGGGGTGATTGGAGGTGCAGGGGTGATTGGAGGTGCAGGGGGAGAGAGTGGTGTGAGGTGCAAGGGGAGAGAGTGATGTGAGGTGCAAGGGGAGAGAGTGATGTGAGGTGCAAAGGGAGAGAGTGATGTGAGGTGCAAGGGGAGAGAGTGATGTGAGGTGCAAGGGGAGAGAGTGGTGTGAGGTGCAGGGGGAGAGAGTGATGTGAGGTGCAGGGGGGGAGTGATGTGAGGTGCAGGGGGGGAGAGTGGTGTGAGGTGCAGGGGGGGAGAGTGGTGTGAGGTGCAGGGGGGAGAGTGGTGTGAGGTGCAGGGGGGAGAGTGGTGTGAGGTGCAGGGGGGGAGAGGTGTGTGGTGCAGGGGGGGAGAGTGGTGTGTGGTGCAGGGGGGAGAGTGGTGTGTGGTGCAGGGGGGGAGAGTGGTGTGTGGTGCAGGGGGGGAGAGTGGTGTGTGGTGCAGGGGGGGAGAGTGGTGTGAGGTGCAGGGGGGGAGAGTGGTGTGAGGTGCAGGGGGGAGAGTGGTGTGAGGTGCAGGTTGGGAGAGTGGTGTGAGGTGCAGGAGGGGAGAGTGGTGTGAGGTGCAGGGGGGGGAGAGTGGTGTGAGGTGCAGGGGGGGAGAAGGATGTGAGGTGCAGGGGGGTGGGATGTGTGTGGTGTGCAGGGGGGTATTGTGTGTTTGATGTGGAGAGGGAGTATTATGTGTGTGGGTGAGGGGGAGATGGGGGTCTGAGAGATAGATGGGGAGTATCGCAAAGGTTGATAGTGAGGGGTTCTGGGGGAGATATGAGGATGATGATGATGATGATGATTTTAC
The DNA here is from genome assembly GCF_040206685.1 of Ascaphus truei. Lineage (NCBI taxonomy): Eukaryota > Metazoa > Chordata > Amphibia > Anura > Ascaphidae > Ascaphus > Ascaphus truei. Next base: position 105,478,829 of record NC_134485.1, on the reverse strand, counting down.
CCGTGCGGCCCAATTTTTTTTTCCTTGGAGCAGTTCGGCCCTTCTCGCTTTACGAGTTGTGCAGGCCTGCTTTACAACAACAAAAAGAATATGTCACATGGTACACCATCCAATCGGATTGGGGGTGTATCATTTGACACTCAAATGTGATGTCACAGGCCTTGTATAAGGCCTATCCCGTCTCATTTGAATTTAAGAAGACGACAAGACCACATCCGCCCAATGGATTGGATTACAAAGAAAGAAGAGAAGACTGAAAAAAGAAGAAAGAAGACAAGAAGAAATTACCGGAAGTTGAGGAGAATTGCGTTGAGGATCGATAGGCTCCTGTTGCAGTTGGAATCGGAGGGGGAAGACATCAAAGGTAAGAAAAACATTGAATGTATGTTATTTTTGTATTTTTGATGTTTTGTTTTTTTTTGTTGTTGTTGTTACCAATTGACTGCGTTTATCGATACCCATTTCGGGTTATATATAAATACAGTGACAGGCAATGCATTTTTGGTGCTTTTTTTTTTTATTGTGTTTCTATTGGTACTTGTTTTATTTCATTGGTGTGTTTCTTTTGGTAATTGGTTTATTTAATTATTGTTTAGTTTTGGTGCTTTGTTTGATTTAATTGTTTAGTTTTGGTGCTTGGTTTATTTAATTGTTATGACTTTTTGGTACTTGGTTTGATTTAATTTTGTATTTTTTTTTAAATTATTATTGTTGTGTATTTTTGGTGATTTTTTTTTTCATTCTTGTGTTTCTTTTGGTGATTGGTTTATTTAATTGTTATGTAGTTTTGTTGCTTGGTTTGATTTAATTTTGTATTTTTGGTGTTTTTTTTTTTTTTGGTTGCCCATTAATTGCTGTAGTGGAAAATCATGCCCATATTATGGTGTACCATATTACGGTGTACCACTTTGCCAATCAATGGGTAGAGGGTGAGGGTAGTTGCCCCAGGGGAGGGTGGTTAGGCCTCCTGAGTGGATAGCGGGGGAGGGTGGTTAACCCCTTAATTACTATAGCGGTTACTAACCCTAAGGTGAGTAAGGGGTTAGTGGCCATTAGTTTGTTTTTTATTGTTATGTTGCTGCCCACGGAGAACAGGGAGGAAGATGAGGATGGCCTTCATCCTGGCAGGGGTAAGTAGAACTTTTATTTACTTTATGCTGGCTGGTTTGATTTTTAATGGGCAAAGCACTATTATCCATATCTGGATAATAGTAATTTTGCCCATTACTGTATGTGTTGGGGGAGGAGGGGTTGTTGGGGGTACAGGGGGTAGGTGTATGGGTTGTTTATTGGTAGGTAGTAGTTATTTTAATGTTTATTGGGGGCAGAGGGGGTGAGTTAAAGGGGTACTTAGCCCAGGGTGGGTGGTTATGCCTACAGGGTGGGTAGCGGTGGGGTTAACCCCTTCATTACCATAGTAGTTACCACCGCTATGGTAATGAAGGGGTTAACTCCTCCAGCAACCTTCCCAGTAGGCTAACCACCCACCCTGGGCCAAGTACCCCCTTCACTGACCCCCTCTGCCCCCAATAAACCAGCTACTGTACCTTAACCCCTTCATTGCCTTAGCAGCTAGCTGCTATGGTAAGGAAATATTTATTTATTTTTTAATACTAGTGTGCAGGAGCAGGCAGTCTCCTGAGCTGAACTGCATTGATTTCAGCCTCAGGGACCCCCTACTTCCCGAGTTACAGGCCCCGTTATGGGGTGCCGGTATCTCCTGTAGTATTTAAATCCCATGGTCATGTGAAGGATTTAAAAATGGCGGGGATATCGGCACCCCATACAGTGTCCTGTATCTCGTGAAGTAGGGGGTCCAAGAGGCTGAAAAGAATGCGGTTCAGCTCAGGAAACACCCTGCTCCCCCGCACTAGTTTTAAAATTAATATTTTAACTGCACGATCGCCTGTAAGAGTCGTGCATGGAGATGCAGCGTCTCCATGCAGTTCTTCCAGGCTGCAGTTTAAACAGTTGCCGAGCGATAGGACTTATAGCCCGGTAACATTTAGGCCTCGGGCATGGTGCCTCGGGCCGCGCTGAGCCGTGCTCCTGCTCTGCCTCGCCTGCTCAATCTGGTGCGTTTTTGCGTCCTGGCAGGCGAGGCAGTGAGCGCGGTTTGGGGGCGGGGCGGAGGCGGGGCAAAGGCGGAAAGAAGGCGGAGGCGTGGCGGGAGGCGGGGCTAGTGCCTCACTCCCATTGGATGTTTGCGGTCACGTGACCGCTCCTCAGCTTTACAATCTGTTTAAAAAAAATGTAGAACAGGGAAGAAAAACGAAGCACCAAGTCCAGCTGTAGAATAGCAATAACACCAACAGGGATACGTACCAAAAATAAGCTATTTAATAGGATCCAGGCAAAGTAACAAACACACCTACACGTTTCGGACCTCTACAGTCCTTTATCAAGGTGAATACAACCATAAGTTATGGAGCGCCATTTATACTCACTTAACAAGCATGTAGCCCAATCGCGGAGCATATCCGCATACGTCACGCGGGTCGCGTAGATGACCTCTGACCCGTGACGTATGGTCGCGTGGTTACGCTGCATAATGCGTGCCCCGGTAGTCGCGCCGTGCGCGAAGGAGGTGGGAGAATCACTGCACGCGCATGAGCACATGCACCTGATGCTAGTGCCTCCCACTTCTTGAAAAAATAGCGCATGACGTCACTCCGTCACAGACATGTGACCAAAAAGGTCAAATGCTAAGCGTAGCTAGGCAACCGAGCTCAGTGCGTCCTGGAGTATGTTATACAAAACAAACACATCTTTATTAACATAAACAAAAAATATATAAAAACACTCCTAATGAGGAAAAGCATAATAATGATAAAACCAATTAAGAAATGAATTAAAAACAATTTGAAGTAACCTATGATAACAGTATTTCAAGATCCTCATAGTTAGGTTGTATGATATTGTAAGGGCATAGTGGAGACATCTTGTAATAACAAATTGGTATACATAAAGTGTAAGCTCCACAGCCCAGAGAGATGATGAAAACAGAGACCTTCTTTACAATGTCTACATAATGAATATGATTTATATACATGTCTAGAGTCTGACAATCTAATACATATTCAGCATATAGTCTATTTAATCACACATAGAAAATAGTGTCTGCGCAAAGCTAGGTATCAAACAGAAGAGTACCAATATCCCAATCTGAGTTTAAACCATAAGGGATACGTGTTTGTAAAGTAAATATCCAATATAGTTCTCTTCTGTTTAAGATACCCAGTCTATTGCCACCTCTGATCGGATTCAATATATGTTCAATACCCTGAACACACAAATTATCTGAGTCACCCATGTTACAGTGACTAAAATGTTGAGATACGGGATGACTCAAAACTTTTTTGATAATTAGTCTCAGGTGCTCGAGTATACGGACTTTCAAGTGTCTTACAGTCCTACCAATGTACTGTTTCCCGCAACCGCAACTTAACAAGTATACCACAAAATTGGTATCACAATTGATAAATGAATTCACATAATATTTTTTACCAGTTTTAAAAGAAACGAAATCTTTTTTGATATCCATATGTTTGCAAATTTTACATTTTGAACATGCATAGTTACCCTTAGGTAATTTCTTGATCACTGATTTGTCTGAAGTGAACAAGCTGCCAGATACAAAATTCGCAATGGTTTTGGCTTTGCTGAATACTATCTTAGTTCCCTCGTCGTATATAGTTTTTAATAAATGATCTGCTGCTAATACTCCCCAATGTTTGTGAATGGATTCTCTAATGTTTTTAGATTGATTGTTATGTTGAGTAACAAAATATGGAAATTGGAAAGATTTTTTGTCTTTCTTACTTTGCACTCTTTTGAGCAAAACAGATCTATCCAAATTTCTCACCTCCCTGAGTGTCTTTTTGAGATCGTCTTTTGGATAACCTCTAGCTTCAAAACGCTCCATCAGCTCCTCGGATTGTTTTGCAAAGTCCTCATCATTTGTACAAATTCTTCATAATCTAATGAGTTGGCTTTTTGGTATTCCTTTTAACAAGGATTTGGGGTGGCAGCTGTCAGCTCGCAAAAATGTGTTACGTGAATTTTCTTTGCGATACACCGTAGTGATAATTTGTTTGTGCATATTAACTGAAAGAAATAAATCTAAAAAGTGAATATGGTGAGCATTGTGAGTGGAGGTGAATTTCAAATTAAATTCATTATTATTTAAATATTCTGTGAATAAAGAAAGAGAATGTGCATCCCCGTGCCAAATAAAAATAAGGTCGTCAATATAACGCCTGTAAAAAGTGATAAAGTGTCTATAGGGATTTCTTTCTCCAAACACGTGGACCGACTCCCACCATCCTAGGAATAAATTCGCATAGGATGGAGCAAAGCTGGTACCCATAGCGGTACCACGTGTTTGGAGATAAAAATCCCCATCGAACATAAAGTAATTATGTGTTAACAAAAATTGAATTGCATTAAGAATAAACGTGCTCTGTGCAGGTGAAAGTTCTGATTTTTGTAAATAAAATCTGACAGCTGCCAGCCCATGCTCATGTATTATCACAGTGTACAATGATGTGATGTCAAGACTAAGCCAAATAAAATTTGTTTCCCATGTGATGGAGTCAAGTTGAATCATGAGATCACCGCTGTCCTTGATATATGATGGCAGTGTTTGCACTATAGCCTGCAGGAAGTGATCAACATATTTGGATACACCATCTCCCAAAGATCCAATACTAGCGACTATTGGCCTCCCAGGCGGGGAGACCAATGTCTTGTGGATCTTTGGGAGATGGTGAAAAATGGGAATGATAGGATAAGGGCAAAACAAGTATTCAAGCTCTTTGTCATCAAGTGCGCCTAAAATGGCCCCCTCATCTAAGAGGTTTCTCAGTTCTTTAATGAATGTTGCTGTGGGGTCTCCTCTAAGTGAGATATACGATGAACTATCATTAAGTTGTCGAAGTGCTTCAGTTTTGTAATCTGATTTGTTCAGCACAACGATAGCGCCCCCTTTGTCGGCCCCCTTGATGACAAGAGAGTTATTGGCTTTTAATGCATTAATGGCCGATCTTTCGCCATGAGTGAGGTTGTCTGCTCTGTATTGTAATGGTTTAATTGAAAATGTGTAGCCCTTTGCTAACAGAGATAGATCTCGTTCAATGAGTTGCTCAAACGCAGTTAGGCAGGGCCCTTTCATATGTGACGGATAGAACACCGATTTTTTCCTCAAACCTGAGGATCGTCTACCTAGAAAAGAGGAAGGTATATCATTTGTATCTCTATTTTCATCAACAAGATCTTTCATGTCTTGTACACAACACATCTCTTGAAAATTAAGGGACCCCTCTCCCTTCTGGCCATCGCAACTCAATGTATCATCAAAGACAGTATGCTCAATTGCATCATATGTATCAGTCTCTTTTTGATGGTAAAACCTTTTCAATGTAAGTTTGCGTATATACTTGTAGAGGTCAATAACAGTCTCAAACAATTTAAAGTCACTACATCTGTTTCCAATGTTCACGCAGTGACAACAGAAACTTGCCATTAAGACTTATAATATACAGAATATTTTTAAAACCAGAGACAGAACATAAAACACAGACAAAGCTCAGTTTTTAGCACATCCAGTGAGACTCATACACGGTACAGTGCCTAAATATATATGTATAAATATCTAATAAGTAAAATGGTCTTTTAGTTTGACATTTTTGGCCAAAATTGTTGTAAGCCCCTGAGCCAACGCCAAGGCAGACCACATATCAGGGGTCCCTAACGCTAATATAAATTCTTAATAACCTGTGTAATAACAGGAAGAACGATTTATAGTAAATCTGTCAATATTAGTTGCAAAGTTCTGAGTCTGACTGAAGCTTTTATTAACCTGTACATTACCAGGAAAAGCACTCTGTATTAGAGATGTATTAGAGATGTCACAGCCAAACTGCAAGCAGGCAAGTTCCCCTGAGTGGAAGATGCTATGGAGTGAGCCCATAACCATTTAAATGTGGGAGGGGGTGAGCTTCAATTAGGAAGGAGGTTGCCACCCTCCAATCAGCCATGACTAGCTGGACAACAATTGTAAAACATACTGGACACCTAACAAGCTCCTATTGAACCCCCAAAATGACCACTTTGGGGGTTCAATAGGAGCTTGTTAGGTGTCCAGTATGTTTTAATATACAGAATATCCAGATTACAGAATATCACTCCTCCCACCCTGAAGAAGCGTGCAAGTGCGTGCAAAACTGTCGCCGGTTTTATATGACATCATTTTGAGGACGTCGGTGGTGCGGATGTTTTGAGCCACGAGCCACACTGCAGTGAAAACAGGTTGTGTATCGGTTTTATCTTACCATCTATTATTCTACCTGTGTGCGCCTCTCTCTATGTAGATGCTGCTTGACTCATACCCTCTATGCCAGGGGGGCGCAAACTTTTTTCCCTGCGCCCCCCTGCCGGCTGTCCCCTCACTCCCGCGCCCCCCTCCCAACCCCAACTTACCCGCGCTCCGGCGTAATGACGTCACGTTGCCATAGTAACGTGACGTCACATGACCTCGCAGCGTAATTTTGACGCCGCGTTGCCATGGCGACACAGGGAGGAAGCCGCCGGAGCCACGGTAAGTTAGGTTTACAGAGGCCCTGCAGCTCCCCCGGCACTTCATTTAAGTGCCTTCGGGAAGCGCGCGGGGCCTCTGTAAACCCCGCGCCCCCCGTCGGCAGTGTCGCGCCCTTCTGGGGGTCGCGCCCCACAGTTTGCGCACCACTGCTCTATGCTATACTAAGGAGGAGTACTCAATGCTAGACGGTGGCGACACCAGGGGCATTTAGAAACTCTCAGGAGAATTTACATGCATGGGGATATTGCGTTATTCACACGAGCAGCTACCATGTATTTATTTTAGTCTCCTATTTAGGGGCTAATTGATCCGTATGTGTAAACAGACCATATTTATCAGAGCTTAGTTTCCCACCAGGCATAGAGTATTTTTGCTCTTACCTATGTAGCAACATTGTTCTGGAGATACTATTGGGATTATTTCTCAAATTGCTACTCTGATTCAATACTGTTGAGAGTTGTTATACATTGTATCCACTGATTGCAAATGATGTGGGATAGAGAGACGTGCATTCATACTGTATGTATACCTCTGACCTTGTTGGTTTTTCACTAACATCTCACACTTTGAACAAGTGTATGTAAATATGTATATAAATATTAATATCTCTGGCGATATATATACCTAGAGATTTTATCTCAATTTGTATTCTTTGATCATTTAATGGGATATTAACCCTTTATGAGTCTGCTGCTCCTTAGATTTGGCCATGAGAAGCTAATTCCTTGCTCGTGATAAACATCTCTCACCACCATAATTTTAATTTGTACCCTATGTTTTAATTATATATCATATATGTTAATAAAGTATTTTAATATTCACCTTTGGCATAGGTAAGGTTTGTAACATCCTGGATTATACAATTTCATACCTACCTATGCGCTCATTGAGTGCAACTATAGGGAATCTTTTCTGGTCAGTACCTCTTTTCTGACCTTCTCTGTATACATTAAGACTTACACTTTATGCCAGTTATCCTATTTAGTGACGGAATTGCACCCACTAACACAACATATGCATCCCCTTCTCTTAATGAGTCTGGCAGCTAAACACTGGGGATTCTTTGTTTATTTGAATCTCTTACTGCTTACACAGGGACATAGGACAGGTACAGAAAGGACGAAAGAGACAGTGTCTCAGCATCCAGTAATTGCAATGAAACATATCAGCTCTGTAAACACAGTGTACACGTAGAATAGGTACAATTTTCTCTTTAATTGACTAATTAATGAGCCTTTCATCTCAAGCAAAAGCTTTTATTTCTGACTTCAGAGAACAGATGCATCAACATCATAAACAGCATGCCTACTAATGGCTTCATAGGATCAAGTGGCATGCAAGGAATGATTAGCCCCAGAGGAGGTTTTAACCAGCTGTGGACACGAAGCAGAAAAGAAACCTGACATGCCAATATCTGTCTTTCCTTCCATAACTGTGTAGACAAGGAAGAAGATTAAGGTAGCTTAATCTAGTGGCTAGCCGCTAAGGTAATGAAGCAGTTTTAATAAAAATGTTAATACTAGTGTACGTGAGCAGAGGGTCCCCGGAGCAGAACCGCTTTGATCTGAGGTCCGGGGACACCCTGCTTCCCGAGATACGAACCCTGTTATGGAGTGCCGGTATCTCCTGTGCATTTAAATCCCACGGTCAAGTGACGCGAGACATTTTAAATGCATAGGAGATACCGGCACCCCATAACGGGGCCTGTATCTTGGGAAGCAAGGGCTTCCCAGACCTGAAATCAACGCGGTTCTGCTCCGCAGACCCCCTGCTCACGTACACTAGTATTAAAACTTTTATTAAAACCCTGCGATCGCTGGTGAGATATTCGCAGGGGGAGGCGGCTCTCTCTGTGCAGCTCTCTATGTACCCGGGCCAGATCGCGGCAGATCGCCGGATGAGCCTTTTAGAGAGAGGTGAACTCCTCTCCAGTCGCTGGCTCCTCGACAGTTTTGGGCATTTTGCTATTGCAGGTATTCGAAGGATTTCTGAATACCGTGATAGCAACGCTCAAAAAACTGACGGCGTAACTGGCCCAGCATTTTTTTTAAAAATAAGGCTTATAGATTAGGCCCCTTAGTGTTAAAGGTGAGAGTTTATTAAGAAATCAACATGTCGGCCCTCTACCTGGGCCTGTGTTAAGATACAGTGGGTGTAAAGGGCACAGCTCATATACACATACACTGCACTCTTTATAGCCACTGTACAAAGGTCCATGTAGGGACTGACATGTTGATCTCTTAAGAAACTCTCACCTTTTACACTAACCGGCTCTGTACTTTCTTCATCTGAACTCCGATCCCTTTGGAAGTCTGGGCACCCGTGGCAGATACTATTGGACTACTGTAAGAGCTCCTTTTATATTCATGATCTTGTCATTGCAACATACACAATAGAATTTTAAAAACATCTAAGGATCCGGGGAATCATATCTTAGGCAGTATTTATTACCTGGGACACCACCACAATATGTTGTTACTAAATAGTTATGACTTACTAATCCTTGGTCTTGAGAACAGAACTCCAGCAAGCCATTGTTGTGAAGACTAACATGTTAGTTTGTAATGTCAACAGAACATTCGTTTAAAAAATAAACAGACATAAAAGACTCTCCATCTTTGGTGTTGGTACTATACAATACAGGTATACGTTGATTTAGATTAAAATAAAGAAGCAAAAGAAACCCCTAAGAATGCAGTTTGGTTTGCTGTTTAATTCAATATATCAAATGTAATGTGAAATATAAGGGAAATCTTTTCATAGCAATGGTTGGTCGATCGTAAAACATTATAATAAATCCCTGAAGAATAAATTGCTTTGAAACAGGAACACTCATTTATTTGCAAGAATATATACAAATAAAGTCATCGGAAGCCATCAGAAGCCACAAAGACATTTCCATCACTCAAATACATATCAAGACAGCAGTATAGTAAATACAATATATAAGGTTTGCAAACCTAAAAGGGACCCCTTGAATCCCTTGTTGTACTCACACAGATATCGGTAATAAATTGCAAACAGCATCTATAGAGCAAGAAACCATATACAGGCAGTCCTCGGTTATCCGACACAATGCGTTACTCAAAATGGCGTTGGATAGCGAAACGTTGTAAAGCGAAACCCGTTTTCCCATAGGAACACTGTTTAAATGAAAGGTTCCGTTCCTGAAGGCATTTTTAATGCTAAAATACACAAAATATTTTACGCAGACAATAAGATATGCAGCATACACATAATTTTTTTTGTGTATGTAGCCATGCTGTAAAATGGTCTGCAGTTTTCTCTCCTGCTGGCAGTAAGCCTGGTAAGTTACAGGGATGCCAGCAGTAATCATGGAGGTTTGCCCTAACACCCTGGTGAGGTGCCCTATGTGTGGATGGGAGTGGCTACATACTCTGAGTCCACCGTTAGTGACATCAGAGATGTGCCTGCCCCCCCAGGGATATAAGGCACAGCACTGTTCAAAGTTAGTGTGTTGGAGAAGGAGCAAGTCTGCGTTGAGACTTGGGAGTGGGTGGCACACTAGTGCTTTAACTAGTGGCCCCATTCTATGTTAAGTAACGTCTAGCTGACAAAGCCATACTGTGTCCAGGGACCTGGCACAGGGGTGATCTCCCTGAGGGGAGAGGGGATCCCACTCCATTGGGAGGGTGTACCTTTGAAAGGATAACACAGCAAGATGTGTGGCTAAGAGAAACTCACTGTAAGGGGCAGTTGGCCCGCACCGTAAGCCACAATAAAGACAACCTTGATGAAAGACATCTTCATGTGTGGGTCTGAACTTACTCTACACATGATGGCACCACTGAGGAGTTCCTCATCAGATTCATCCCCAAGCAGACGCAGGGATCCTGATGAGGTGGAGGCGCTGCACTGGATATAGGTAAGACTCATACCCACTACCTCAGCTGCCTGTCTGGGTTGGCAATCCCCACACAACATCATGCGGAAGACTCAGGAGTCCTTTTGCCAACAGGTGCACCACCAGACATGACCATGTAATGGGGACTGGTTAGACCACAGGGGCCAATGTGAGATTGGGTGGGTCAGGCTAGGCCAGAAAATCCATTACATTTGGAGGCGCTGCTGAGATACCTGTCAACAGGACAGGCTTTTGCTAGGCACACTGGGAAACAGAAGAGTGTATGCTGCCACTTTGTGCTGTGTTGGGACGGACCTAGGGGTAGTCAGGGGGCTGATGGAGTATTGTCAGCTCGCAGGGACGACCTAGGGACCTGAGAGGAGTTGGAGGTTTGGAGAGGGGCTATAGCTGTCCTAGTCACCTTGTGGTAGTGCTAGTTGGTAGGATGCCTGAAGGGATAGCCTGTTAACGAGGTCAGGGATTCTGGACAGGGTCTGCGCTAGGCTAGCCAACAGTAGGTAGACGCCCAAGTACTGCATGGAAGAGCCAGAGTACTCTAGCCTATTCCAGACCACTTACCGAAGGGAGCACAGACTGGGAGGAAGGAGATACAGCAGACACAGAAAGAGTGAGCCTAGCCTGAGGTAGTGCAAACACGAGTTCAGCCTACATTAGGTACACAAGGTGGTGCATCAAGGTAATCTTTATTGTGCCGGTGTGGCGGCTGCCCCGAAGAGAGGAGCTCCACGTACAATAACCACAAATACAACAATCAAATGGCGACCGCAAGAATGGAGGATCTGCGCGGTGTGGAAGGTCCAAAATGGCGGACGGAGGCAGATGAAGGGAGCGCATGTGGTGTGCGTTCCGCTGAAGAGCAAGCTACTGATGTGACTTTGACAAGCCTGTTGTGGAGTGGCGCGAAAGCTGTGGCCGCACTGTTTTTGTCCTGTCTGGGACCTAGGGGTACTACCCCTGAGGACATTGAGGAGGACATTACAGTGATGTGTGGGGAATATGATGAAATTGCTTGTCAGTCGGCATACAAACAGTTAAACGCTACCTCAACCTTCAAAGAGACTGACAGTGCAAACCAAAATGGCAGCTCCCGCTTCCCTGGGAGACCGCGTGGATCAATTGCAGAAAATTCTGCAAATGCAGGACTTGCAGAAAGGTGGCCAGGAGTGGTACCAACAGGAAAACCCCACCCTGATGGGGGGAATGGCGCGAAAGCTGCAGCCGCGCCCTCATGGACAATGACTAATTCAGCCCCAGTGCTGGGTCACACGATCAACTTGTGGGACCTCCCCCTAATCTCAACCAGGGGGAGTGGTTTCCAATTATGCCCAGTGGGAACGGATTCAGCTGAGCGAGGAGCTGGTGAACCGGCCGCACCCTTACAGAAAGTAGTTCCTGTAATTAGTGCTGCCTGTGGAGAAAAAGACAAAGAGATTGAGAGCACTTGGCCGGGGATGGCGCCAAATAAGGAGTGGTGCCCGGGGAGTGGTGGCGTGAAACCAGAAGCCGCACCCCCCAGGACTGTGAAAAGTTCAGCCCTCGTTCCAGGACATTCTATAAAGTTATGGGACCCTCCCCTAATCTCCTCCAGTGGGGGTGGTTTTCAGCTTTGCCAGATGAGGGTGGAGCTAGCTAAGGGAGGAGCTGACAACTCAACCCCTGCTCGTCAGTCACAAGGAGCCGGTACGCTGAACAGACCACTGCTGCAAGTGCCTCCTACAGTGACTATGGCCTGTAAGCAGGAAGAGGGTTCTATGGTGTCTACCCAACCTTCCTGGTGATTCGAGTGGCGGGCACAGAGACGGTGGCATGTCTCTGTTTACAGTGCAGACTACCAGGTGGCACAGTGGGTACGGCTGCACGCTGCCCGCAATGTGGTCTCCAATACATGTGGCCAATGCCCACATTTGTGCAATCCAGGCCGTCGAGGTAGCGGGAGATGCGGCCATGCTATCGGCGGAGCTCCCCGGCGCGCTCTGGAGGGAAGCTGCGGATCCCGGAGAATGGGGATCGGGGCCGGTTGCCAAGACCGAGTCCGAGGAAAAAGACACTATCAGCCGTAGTACCGGCCGAGAGCTTAAGTGGAGGTCATCCCGGGGGGTGCCCCTAACCAAGTCGGGATTGGATTCCTCCGATGAGGAACCCGTGGTGTCTTCGGCAGTGATAACCCGGCAGCCAACGAACTCCTGTGGCAGTAACGGGAGGAAGGTGCCACTTACCGGAGCCGTCAGTGAGAATAGCCGAGTATCGCCAGTGCCGTGGAAAACGGAGAGGCGGAGTCCCCCGGTTCCGGGGGCCGGCGGTTCCAGTGGTGAGGGCCGATCCACACCGACTCAACGGAGTGGTAAGAGCAGTCCGTGTTCCTACCAGGCTCCGAAGGTGGCATCGGCGGAAGAAGGGCGGTGCCAGGCCCAGGCGGTGCGACAGAAACAGGCTGAACTTCCGGATGTCGTGGTGGAGGAAGAGGTCCTGCTTGGGGGCCCAACCCAAGATGGCGGAGCATCCGGCGTAGTCGAGGGCGTCACTTCCGGCGGTCGTGGCAGAGTAACCAGAGGGATGACCGCGCCTCACCGATCGGGCAGTGCTTCATGATCGCCCGGACCAAAGAAGAGCTGGCAGACCTTGAGGAAAGTCAAGAGCGGTGAGACCCGACCAACGGAGAGCCCTTGTGGCAACTCCGGACAATGTAGCGGTGGAGAGCGGGTCGGAACCCCATGGATACCGACCGTCCGCCCCTATGCCCAACCCCAGGCCCTAGCTAAAGCCCCAGCCCCGGTCACGTGTTCCCATGGGTCATCCTCAAGCTTGGGAATGTCTGGGAGGTCCCAAGGCACCTCCGAAGAACGGACTGGGGAGAGACTGGACAGTTTTACCTTTGATGATGGGTCGGTGAGTGGAGGGTACTCTCGGAAAGTGTCTGTATCTAGCAACTGCCCTAGCATAGTAAGCGTGACCCTTGCTACTAGGCCCAAGAGGGTAGGGCGGCCTAATTCCCGGTCTACCGGGACATCTGGTGTGTCCTCCTGGGGGGAACCGGAAGAAGTGGATTCAATAGAGTCTGCACAGGAAGAGATCAGGGAGACCCGGTGGTGGGCCCCTTATTCGAGGGTTATGAGGCGTGGTTAGACCGCACTAGGTTCCTACTAGAAAAAGAGGGCATAGTAGATTATTGGTGGGCTCGTGGGGAGTTTACTGAAGAGGAACGGGTGAAGGCCTTACAGGAACGGTGGTACCAGATCCGTCACGATATAATAGAACCCATGGGTCCCAGTAAATTGGCGAATCCGGTGGAACCAGATGAACCCCTATCATGGGTGCTACCAGGGAAAGCGGGCAACACAAGGTTGATCCAGGCCAGTAGGGCGGAGAGGGCCATCATAACGAAATACAAGAACTCCCATGGGCTGGAATATCCCTATGTCCCTGAACCACTCATGCAGGAGATAGAGGATAACAGGGACAGGTGGTTGCGGGAAACCATTGAACAATATATGGTAAACGGAGGTAGTGCTATTACTGGGCGCAGAGCGGAGGAACGGATTGCTCAACTCATGCGAGTGTGGAGCATAGGCCGAAGCATTTATATGCACAAAGCAGTGTATAGGCCTGAGAGTGGGTTGCCGCGGGAGTACAGCGTAATGGTCCTGGATATGGGTGGCCGGGAAGTTAAGAAACCCGATCCCCGTCACTACTATTAGGAGGAACAGGACAGTATGTTGCGCGAGTTAGTGCCCCTGCTGGGCGAAGAGTGCTATGTGTAATGCAAATAATGTGAATTCAATGCTGTTGTGACTAATTATGTTTGCATTTTACAGTGTTTCCCAGAGAAGGTACAACAAATTTAGGTCCCAGACGGGCCGTTGGGATTCATCAGGGGGAGAATGTAGCCATGCTGTAAAATGGTCTGCAGTTTTCTCTCCTGCTGGCAGTAAGGCCTGGTAAGTTACAGGGATGCCAGCAGTAATCATGGAGGTTTGCCCTCACACCCTGGTGAGGTGCCCTATGTGTGGATGGGAGTGGCTACATACTCTGAGTCCACCGTTAGTGACATCAGAGATGTGCCTGCCCCCTGAGGGATATAAGGCACAGCACTGTTCAAAGTTAGTGTGTTGGAGAAGGAGCAAGTCTGCGTTGAGACTTGGGAGTGGGTGGCACACTAGTGCTTTAACTAGTGGCCCCATTCTATGTTAAGTAACGTCTAGCTGACAAAGCCATACTGTGTCCAGGGACCTGGCACAGGGGTGATCTCCCTGAGGGGAGAGGGGATCCCACTCCATTGGGAGGGTGTACCTTTGAAAGGATAACACAGCAAGATGTGTGGCTAAGAGAAACTCACTGTAAGGGGCAGTTGGCCCGCACCGTAAGCCACAATAAAGCAACCTTGATGAAAGACATCTTCATGTGTGGGTCTGAATTTACTCTACACATGATGGCATCGTGGAGGAGTTCCTCATCAGATTCATCCCCAAGCAGACGCAGGGATCCTGATGAGGTGGAGGCGCTGCACTGGATATAGGTAGGACTCATACCCACTACCTCAGCTGCCTGTCTGGGTTGGCAATCCCCACACAACATCATGCGGGAGACTCAGGAGTCCTGTTGCCAACAGGTGCACCACCAGACACGACCATGTAATGGGGACTGGTTAGACCACAGGGGCCAATGTGAGATTGGGTGGGTCAGGCTAGGCCAGCAAATCCGTTACATGTATATACTGTATTATATATATAATATAACATAATATATAATATAATATAAAAGTATAATATATTGTATAATATAGTATAATATATATATTATATACACATAAACAACTTTGCAAAGTGTCGTAAGAGCGTTGGATAAGCCATTTTGGCATTGTAAAATTGAACATAGGTATGCATTGCATAGCGTTGGATAAGCCATTCGTTGTAAAGCGAAGCGTTGTAAAACGAGGACTACCTGTACATCGTTTAAATAATATAGTTACTTATTACCAAACAGCATTTATTCCCAAATATCTGGTAATTCAACAAGTGTATGCAATGATATAAAGAATACACAACAACACTGCCTAACGTTAGTGTAGAAAAAGGGAGTTAGTGGTTATAACAAAGTCCAGAGTATATATAGCAACTTCAGTGCTTCTACAAACAGAATCCTCAAACCTTGAATTTGATAGCAATACATTCCAATCTGTAGGCCTCCGGACGTTGGGGGATGGAATATTCAGGATTCTGCTAGTTCAGAAAGCCTAAGGTGGCAACTTTTAATAGCTTGACAACATTTTTAATCACCTCCTGGTAGACCAATTGTCTCGGGTGCCTTACCGAGCCAATTAGTCAATATGCGGTTACAGCCTTTGTCAATTTGTGATAACACTACCCAGATATGTATAAGACACTAGTGATGTACTTAATCATCTTTATAATATAACTATAAATGACACATGCCAACTGGTAACATTAGATGTAGAGTGTCTCCTCATGAGCATTAATTATGACTATGGGATCATTGTGAAATGTTTATTTTTAGATACAAGGGACACTCTGTTTATTCCCCATAATTTGTTCTAACCCTTAATTATTTTTTGTTTAATTGGAAGTTTTATACCCACCATAACTTAAAATGTATGGTAAACCTACCCAGCCTAGAAATATTGCAAAGCAAGTATAGACCAACCTCACACTGATGATACCCATCAAGGTTGAAACATATCTGTGAGTGGTTTGACTTGCTTTGCTAGTCCCATGCTGTGTTTAAAAGCTGTATGAACGGCGATACATCAGCTTAAATGGGCTCCATGTGAATGGATATTCCAGGCAAAAGGTGACACATTGTGTGCTCATTTGCATGTCATTTCCCAGAATCCCTTGCTGCAGTGGGAGCACTGTATGCGAGGTGATAATGGTTGAAAGGCAGGGTTGCAGACCTGTCTAAAACATGTGAATGTGCTCACAAGTTATATTCTTTTTTATTGGCTATATGCTAACGGTGGAGGTTTTCTGTCGCCTTTTTCACCCACCATAACTTAAAATGTATGGTATATATATATATATATATATATATATATATATATATATATATATATATATATATATTATTCATATAAGAAAATAAAAACATTATTACAAGGATATGTCCCTATTACACTGGTATATACTGTATACTATTTCACTGATCGAGATATGAGTGGTTCACACGTGACAACTCAGACACATCGGTCGTCTGAGCCCTTTAGCTAAGGAAATACGTGACGTACAAGAGAAAAAGACCAAAGAAAGAAAAAGTAGAAAAAACGGAAAATAGAATTCAACAAATGAAATGTAACGAAGCACTTAAAACATTTGCACTAGTGGTAAATATCTCTGTTAAGTTGTACGATGTTGTATCTTCACAATAACATCAGATTACATTAACATTGTAGACATTACATGTTATGATTATTGGTTGCAGAGCCGCAAGGTGACAGAATATAAAGAGTACAGTATACAAGCAACAGATGTTGCTTACCACTAATTGCCAAAGTCTTATTAAAGCACCTCCCTCTCCGCAGAAACTGGTATTGTCATCTCTGTTTTTATCAGTTTCTCTTTCTAACTTCTTTTACTTAATTATAATTATTATGATTATAATTGGACCCCATTATCCACCTGATTCTGGTTAGCTTGTGCTAGGCACCACAAAAATACAGGCATACCCCGCATTAACATACGCAATGGGACCGGAGCATGTATGTAAAGCGAAAATGTACTTAAAGCGAAGCAGTACCTTTTTTCTACTTATCGATGCATGTACTGTACTGCAATCGTCATGTACATGCATAACTGATGTAAATAACACATTTGTAACAGGCTCTATAGTCTCCCCACTTGCACACAGCTTCGGTACAGGTAGGGAGCCGGTATTGCTGTTCAGGACGTGCTGACAGGCGCATGCGTGAGCTGCCGTTTGCCTATTGGGCGAAATGTACTTACTCGCGAGTGTACTTAAAGTGAGTGTCCTTAAAGCGGGGTATGCCTGTAGGTTCCTTTCTAAGCTGTTTCATAGTTATCCAAGACGTGTATTTAAAACATTCATATATTAACCGGTGAGTTTTGCTAGGTGATTGCGTTATGTAAGATTCCCAAATCTTTAAAAATGTTTGTTTCTTTCTCATGTATTGAGTTTAGCCGCTCCACTCTTAGGCCCGGGCCATAGAGGTGTGAGAAGAGCGGAGGCGCGCTAATGCTGACGCTCGCCTGCTTCAGTCAGCGCGATTGCACGGACTTGCAGGCGAGCCAGTGTGCGCGAAGGGAGCCGGGGGGGAGGTGGTTGGAGGCGGGGCAGTGACGTCGCTGGGCCAATCGCCCGCGACGCACTGACGTCAATGTCACGGCGCCGACGTCACGGTGCCGTGACATTGACGCTGCTGAAGGCCTGATTGGATGTTTTCAGCCGACAGCGCGCTGAAAAACAGCTTGGCGCTCGGCTGAAAACTCCAAAGCCTGAGCACGCCTGCGGACGCTCGCGTGAGCCCCCTCTCAAGGCATCCTCACTGAGGATGCAGGGGCTCAGCGCTGAGCGTCCGCACGCCTCAGCGCTGCTTGTCCATCTATGGACGCAGCCTTAGAATAAAAAAATTTCATGCCAAATGTTTAATTGGTGGACTTGTGCCCTGTGTCCATTAATACAGCATCATTTTCAGTGCTGCTAGAATAGCTATATCTACAATGTGTGGTATTGGATGTTTGGAGCTTATACTGTATTTACATTGTACGCCCCCAGCAAAGGTCCCGCGGGGTCAGTCATGAGGTCAATATTGTACATTTTATGAATCACCTCCAGCATTGCCGTCCAGAAACTCTTTATTTTGGGGCAGCCCCAGAAATTATGTGCAAGGTCTGCTTTTGGAGAATTGCATTTGACACAGTTACCATTATTGATTAGACCCATTTTAAACCTCTTCCATGGCGAAATGTATGCAAAGTGCGTTCATTTGTAGACCATCTCTTGAAAATATGCTGTTGATGTAGCTTTTACGCTTTTGATGAGGCCTTTCAAAATCCCTTCTATTTCTAGATGTGGAACAGCACCTATCCAGCTGCAAATGCCAATGTTAGATGTCGTATAATCATATTGTTTTTTTTACCAGTTTTTTTTATTATGAAAGTGGAAATTCCTACGGTGATATATTTATGTAATTGTCTAGTTCTGTATATATATTTTCTTTGGAGATGCTTTTAAGAATTTCCTGTAGATCATGTCTAGCTTGTATATATATAAATAAGTCATTATTTTTAAACTCATATTTTTCTTTTATGTCCTGAAATGACATTACATGACATGGCTGCTATGTAGATTTATTAAGTGTAGCACTGTTTCTCTCCCCCCCCCCCACCCCCCCCACAATTCTCGAACCGCACCAGTGTCACTCGGAACCCGGATGGAATTCCCACAATGCAAGGCAGGCAAGCGGAGAGCGCGAAGCTGGGGGATACCGTGGACCTGGAAATTGCTGGCACCAATACTATGCAACAAAAAGACAGGGGTGCCCAATGCTACATCAAATTGACAAAACATATATGGTAATAAGTATAAAGTTTAAATACTTCAATAATAATAGTAATTACTTGTTTTTTTAGTTAAACCCTTTGGCCAAAGTGTCGTACGCCTGCATACCAAACGTCAAGGTAAACAAAAAATGCAGGTCCTAACACTAAAACTGTGAACCCTTCCTTTTACCTCTGTATGAGGGGAAGCAACTGCAGTGAGTTGTCCATTCAGCAAATTGCCAGAACCTCCCAAGTTAAAAAGGTGGGGAGGGGTGAGCTCTGGGGGGAGGTGCCACCTACCTCCATTTAACTGTTACCAGTCAGAAATTGATTAACACACATATTCCCAGGTAGCTCAAACTCCTACACCCACCACATCATGAACATAGTATAGACAAAAGTAATAGACAGCACTCACACAAAGTAGATAAATATACACAAAGCGGGGTGCCACGGACTAGAGAGGGCCCAATCCCTCTCAAACACAATAAAGTACTGAAGAAAATCCAGCACACCCTAGTAATAGATACAAAGTCACAGGTATATAACCAATTTGAACATTTAATCAGTGCACAAATAAGTCAAACAACTGACAACGCCATACTAGGAGAACAGATAACATATAGGTAGGGCCATACGTGGGATGTACAGGAGGATAAGGGATAAAGGAAAAGGATGGGACAACGAAGGGAAGGTGAGGTGAATGGTGGAAGGGGAACAAAGAAAACAAAAAAAGTGGGTCACAACAGGGGAGTGCTGTATGCCATGGACTTTGTTACAGCCAGTAACCCCCTTTTTCCACACAAACATTAGGCAGTGTTTATTGTGTATTTTTTTTTATATCATTGCATATACACGTGGAGTTACCAGATATATATGATGGGAATAAATACCGTTTAATAATAAGTAGCTGCAGTATTTAAATTATGGGTTTGATTTCTTGCCCTATCTATACTGTTTGCTATTTATTGCACAAATGTGTGTGAGTGTAACAAGGGACCCAAGGGGTCCCTTCTATGTTTGCAAACCGTAGTTATTGTATTTACTGCCTTCTTTATGGGTATTGTGTTTGATGGATGTCTTTGTGGCATCTGACAGTATTTGCAAAAACATTTGTCAGGAAATGAGTGTTTCTGTTTCAAAACACGTTGTTGAGGGATTTATTATAGTGTTTAACGATCTAACAACCATTGATTTGAAATGGTTTCCCTTAAATGTATTATTTTCTATATTTCCCCTTTTTTATATTGATTTTGATATAAATGGTAAAACAGAGTGCATTCTTAGGGGGAGTCTTTTCTTATCTACTATAATAGACCCTTTTTGCCCTGCCAATTAATTGAAGTGTAGTGTGTGTTGGCTATCTAAAAAAAAAAAAAGAACTTTTTAGCTTATAGAAGACAACTTTTTTGTGATTTTTATATGTTGACGTATATGCTGACCCAAATAAAACTCTTTGAGGATGCTCCACATAATTAAAATTACATTAGTTCCTTTTTGAGATTTTTTGCTCATGGATTTGAATATAATTCCTATGACAGCAATATATGTCCCAGTGTGAATAACAATAATTGAAAAAATAAATAAATAATTTTTTTTGCAAAGGTGACAACTCCCTTTGCAAAAATGTGACAACTCGGGCTACTCCAGTTCTAGAAATACTGAAATACTACATTGAACAACTGTTTCCTGTGTGTCAACCACACACTTGCTGTTCTGCGTGGAGAAGAAACTGCATTTAATAAAATTCTGCCTTTAAAGATTCGAGACAAATTAGAAATAATTTCTCAAACAACTTACAGAATGCCTGTCTCAACATGGTTGAAGTTGCACATAAAGTTATGTTCTTCTTCAGGCCAAGGACAGAGACAATGGCACAGAACTGTATCCCTATCTGTTCACCTCGCCAATGTTAAAGGCCTTTTCTGTTGTCTCTCTAATAGGAGCGGCACTAACGACCACAGGTATGTTCTGTACATTGTGTTCAGGGATATAATCATAATGTAGCTCCTATACCAGGCAGCTGTTTTACTGGGGTCTCTGGAGGTGAGATGATACGACTGTCCATTTCTTTACATTTTTTTGTAGCTCTGGAAGAATTTTAAAAAAAACATCGGTTCTCCTTTTCTTTGTTGTTTCTGCTTGAGAAATGATTTTAAATGGTCTCCAGAATCCTTACGGACATGAGTCTTTTAAATGCAACACACTGGACTTTATGGGATCTAGCACACGTCACCTTAGGACACCAATCTATAGTATTGTGTTTTTTTTGTAGGAGCAATCGACCTTTAGTAATTGCTAGCATTGAAATACAGAAATATATTGCTGTCACGTTAACTGTGTCCAAAACTGCATGAGGAAATAAATGACAAATAAAAATTACCAATGTATTTATTTGTTAATCATCATTTGGAGGATGTTCATTTGGATGACCCTGCATACCAGTATTTCGACCCCCTACATTGCAACGGCAGGTTACCCTGACACTACGGCTACCATAACTACGTCTCCCACTATGGTCTGTTCCTCGACATCATGCAAAAACAAAAAAGGCAATCCATTCAGTCCATGTTTTTTATTTTTATGTTATGTGAAAGGGACTTAAAAAAAACAAATATTTTAGCACATTGACAGATGCTTGCTTCAGATTTTCATTTCAAAACAGTTAATGCAGTCACACCCGCTCTGCTCTGAATCCACATCTTCAGCGCACTCCATGGGATTAGTTCAAAATAAAACACCATACACAACACCCCAGCTGTACGTCAACTTCCACAACTGGCTCTAAATTGAGGCATTTAGGTCCTAACTTTGGAGGAGCAATGGATAGGGTACTATTGCAGCTCTTATTTTTCATTTTTTCATTTAATTTTTCATATATTAACAAAATTACTCTTAACTGACATTAATCTTTTCCAAACTAAACATACATCTAGAACAGGGGTGCGCAAACTGGGGGGGGGGGGGGGGGCCACAGGAATTTCTAAGGGGGGCGTGGCGGTTACAGATGCACCACGATCTTCCCCAAGGCATTTAAATTAAATGCCGGGGGAGACATGAGGCCTCTAGCTCCCTTACCTGCTCTCTGCCGGCTCTTCAGCGACGCGTCGCCATGGCAACACAGCGTCCAATGACGGTGCGGGGTCAGGTGATGTGTTGCCATAGCAACGCACGTCAAATGACGTGGCGAGGTCACGTCACATGATTCGAGGCATCATTTGACGCCGGGTCCTTGGAGAGGGGGGGCGCAAAGGCTGTGACTGCCAGGCAAGGGGGCGCAGCTCAGGAAGTTTGCGCACTTCTAGATTTAAGAATACAAATCCGTTCATGACCTGCCATAGCAATGTTAAAAACATCTTGATACAAAACAAAGATCCAGTATCCCATGTATTGCTCACCACTTATAGGTTAGAGAAGCAATTGCAATTACTAGGGCCTACATATTTTTGTTCCCACGTTGCCTTCGCTGTACTTCCCCATATCACATACTTTAGTGAAAGCCAGAAGAGCATGTCTGCAATAGAAATATATTGTTGGAAAACAATAATATTTTCCTGACCCTTTAAAAAAAGATGACTTTTTAAGAAAAGGTTTATAAATTTAAATGCATTTCTGTGAGCTTTGTAATCGATGTAGCACGCTATGCCCTAATAAAAAGCACTACAGATAGTGGTGTTAGACTGATTTCTATAAATGTCTCATGATTTCCCTGAGATTCTAATTCTTCTGTAAGTGCCTCTCTGAATGACCAGGGTAAGGATTCACAAAGTTAGAGGCTGCTGTGAAACCCTTATGGTAAGAGTCACGGCTCAATTTCATGCAACATGCTTGGTTACATGCGCATACATAGCTTACATGCTATGCTCACTGGCAAAAAAAAAAACTCTACACACATGAAGAGTAAAAACCAGGTCTTGGACTGAAGGGTCATCTTTCCCAACAGCAATTAACAGTTCACTACTGGTGGTGGTGCTGCAATATATTTTCTTCTGTCCCCAAGTCATAAAAAAACATTGCATGTTCAGGTAATAAACAAGCATTTTCAATAAAGCCACTCTCTCTCTCGGAGTTCAAAGGAAGGTTTTGAGGTCTCCAGTGAGTAACGAGCTCACTCAGTTTTGATGGGTTCCTTCTTGCTTGACTTGTATTCCTTGGCTATCTTCAGTAGAGAAAGTAGGATAGGGACAGCCATAGGCAGGAATAGAGGTATATATATGGCAAATTTCTGATCGTCTGGAAAGTACAAGAGGTGGATGAGGGAGGGGTCAAAAAAGGCCTTCTCAGACGAGGTGATGGCCTGCTTACTAGCCTGGAATGCAGACTCCAGTCGGCCAGCTTCCAGCTCAGCCAATGCAACCTGGACAGAGGACACAGCATGGTATACCTGGGCAAAGAATGAAAGCAGACAGGTTATAGTCTAGAACTGGGAACATATTAGTAAGATAATGCTTCGTACGCCAGAAGAAGGGGTGGGTGCATTAGAAGTAGAGATGTGCCCACTTCGCATACATTTGCGAACCCGGCAGAATTTACCATTTTTGTCAGACTTAAAAAAACAAATGTAATAAAAAATTATTATTTTTTTTTTTTTAAATGAAATTTTTCAAAAGTTTGGCAAGTAAACATCTCTAGTGTAAAATATATCACTCTTCGCTGCATACTTCAGGGTATTTTTCTTCTCTGCCGAAAACTCTTTAACATTTTGAATTTCGCTGCAATTTGCCAATTTCGACCAAACAATTTGTCGAATTTTCAAACTCTTTGTAAAGTTCAAGCAAAAGATGGGCTTAGCGAATTGATATTTGCACATCGCTAATTAGAATTATAGAGAAGTATCAATTCCAGTATAAGTGGATATAAACACTGGGAGTCACAAAGTCAGGACACCGGGGATCGCCGGGTGACCCGAGTTACCGGCCATTTACTTGAATGCATGGTTGCGTTGAGATACCTGGTATCGAAGCTTAGTGAACCTCCCCCTTAGATATGTAACATATTGAATAATGTCAGACAAAACCGTGTCTTTTCATAACTTTTCATAGTTTTCTCAACTCAAAGTCAGGGTCACTGTGAACAGTTACCATTGTAATGAATAGGAAGTGGATATTTACATGTACTACCTTGCTTCTTAATTCAGACACAGAGCTTGCCTCTGTTTTAGGACTGTGGTTCTTGTTACCTTCTGGGTAACATACACAAGTAGCACAGGCCTCTCTATATAGTTCAAGACCCAGTTACACTTCTGTATGAGCTTGGGTAAATCACTGTTCCTGTGCTTTAGGAACCACAAATGTGACTATATTCCAGTGATGTACAAGTTTGATCCTTCTCATCAAAGCAATTGTCCAGGTGGTATTTATAGGTAAGCTAATAAATAGAGAAATCTGGAAAACGTCGCCTTTTTGTGGCCCTTGAGGACCGGACTCATGCATCACTTATAAATCTATTTGTGACATGGATTACTTGTGCATCTATTGTACTAGTATGCGCTACACACAACTGCATATTAATTAGTCCTTTTAAAGCAGAAAAAAAAGCGTTATTCATATGTCCTGTAAATAACATATGTAGAATTGACAGGCGCATTGAGTCCCACCCAAAAACTTAGACAGTTTTTGGTATCTTAGTCGTAAGGTGTAATAGTATGACACGTGGCTCCGTCAAGGTCATCACGGCTGGTTCTGAACAGGACTGGGTTTCAACAACCCCACATTTACTATTATAGAATTTATTGTTGCACCCCCATGCAAAGTCTCAAACCCACACTTCTGTGTCAATTAGGACAGGTAAACCCTCAGACTGCATGGAGAATCCTAGTAAATCCATGACATATTGTTGCACTTACCTCAGAGGCCACATTATCATTAATAACAATGTTCCCAATCTGATCCAGTAGCTGAGCCAACGAGGTCAATGTGGTGGTCACTGTAGCAATATTTTCTACGGCTCTTGACCAGAGGAGCCTGTCCAGTTCCCAGTCTGTCAGCCCCTCGTTTCCTGGGGTTTCCAGCATATAATCATCTGGCACCAAGACCTTTGTAATGCCTAAAAGTAGCCTGGAGATGGTAGGGAATGGCAAAGAAATAAGATGGGTGAATAAGTCACTACAATCAAATAAGCTCAGCAACAAGGCTGCACTGAAAATGGCCCAATTGCGCTACAATTTTTAGTGTACCAACTACATTTAAAGGGCAAGCAATTTACAAAACGCTTTGGCCAAAGGGTTAAACTAAATGACCCTATTTCAAGAGAATATATAAGTATTTTACTGTGAATTTCTGCAATGTTGGATGTAGCATTGGGCTTCTCTGTCGTCTGTTGCAAGCAATTTACATCCATACGCCCAATATTCTTTAAAATAACATGCTGCTCCTTTATCCTTGTGCCCCATCACATAATACATGCAAGGTCTGGAACACAAAGCCAGCTATGAGCATCAGCAGCTTGTGAAGATAGGGACGAGCAAGCGGACATACGAAGCTGACAAACATCGTCCTATTCCACCGGTTCTATGTTAAGAATGCTTACCGAAGCTGTGTCAGGAAAACTTCCATCACTCTCACCATATCGATATCCACTTTTACTGGGAAGCTCGGTTCTTCTGGACTCTCGTAGTCCACATTATAGACCTGCAACAGCAAATGTTATGGAGCGTTGTAAACGGGGGGTTTCAGACATAATTGTGCACAGTGTACACAAATGTGAGGCTCCTAACACCCACCTGACACCCACATGAAAAGCAAACCAGTCAGCCGTCCTCGTGCAGTCAGTCAACACTCCTGTATATTGTATTGTATGTCTTTATGACCCAACTTATATGGTCTCCCACATTCCAGTGGACACTCACCCCATGCTCGTCTTTTATGTCGCTACAATTCCCAGACACAAACGCTTCGTATGTATGGAATACTACATCTTTTAACGGGCGCCGAAAAAGCGCTTTTTATATTGACTGACTTGTCCTTCAAGGGTATTACATGAAATTGTTACTAATGCAATATGGTTTTAATAATAATGCAAGTGTGTGGCAAGATTTGGAATGGAACTACCCATTACTTTTTCATATAATCCAAAGTTTCCCATTGATTCAATTTGTAGAGACCATACAGTTGTTCCACTCACTCACTGTAAACCAGTCATCTTATTAGTAGCACATGCAATCATCCCAGAACCCCCTTGTTATTCTCTGCCTACAACACACACACACACACACACATCTTACCATTATCCCTCCCCAGCGTGGGCTGTGGAAAGCATTGCTGGATACTCTGCTCCCATCTTTGTCCTGGATGTGGAGAGGGGAATGAGAATATTCCGGAACGTACAGCAAAAAGTTCAACACCGGGTAGAGAGAGGCAGCGCTGGAACCTGCGCACACAAAATGGAGAGGGAGAGAGAATGCATAAGCAAATTACATTCAGACTACAGTGATGCAGGAAAGAGGAAGACTCATGTTGGAACCAAAAAAATGCTCAATATATTTTTTCTTCTTGAATTTAATATACTTAACAGAATTCAAATATTTATCACATTGTTGGATTCCACAAGTAACATGGATAAAAGTGGAATTATATACTTGACGATTTACGATAATTCCATTTTTTCTACTCCCTCCATGCCAGTACACACAAATGGCGATTAAGCCCTGTGCAGTGTGGGGTAGGTTCAAACTTTCACCAAATCAGGCGCCATCAGCCCCTACACGGCTCCCTGCTCCCCTCTTCCCACCAGTTATCCAGCTAGCTGACTAACAAAGTAAAAGACCGCACGATGACAAAAAAAAAATGAAAGAACTCCCAGCCACATAACTATTTTGCTATAGAACATCCATAAACTATTTTCCAGGGAGGGAATCTTGTACTGGCATGGAGGGACTAGAAGAAATGGAGTCATCGTAAATAGGCAACTATAATTCCACCTTCCTCCTATGTCAGTAGAAACTAATGGGGATCTACCCACGAAAATCCCTCTCAGGGTCGGAGAAAAAAAAGACAATCAAAAAACACAAGTCCAATATCAGAGGGAATAATACATTAAAAAAAAAAAAGCTTGCAGAGACTCCAAGCTTGTGCGCCAATGCCGCAAGGCATTTAAGATCATAGTCCCCCAACAAAGTGGCTAAGTAAGTTTAGGCTCCTAGCCCAAAAAGGTGGTAGAGCCTTCAAATGACTTGCCCAAGAAGGTGGCAGAAGACAAGCTTCTGCATACGAGAATATCATCTTCTGCTCAAATATATCAGCATTAGTTTGTGGACTGCTGAGCGGCCAGGCTCCGAAAGTGGGCGCGCCATGCGGCCAGGCTCCGAAAGTGGGCGCGCCATGGGGCCAGGCTCCGAAAGTGGGCGCGCCACGCTCCGAAAGTGGGCGCGCCATGCGGCCAGGCACCGAAAGTGGGCGCGCCAAGCGCCCAGGCTCCAAAAGTGGGAGTGGGAGTTGCAGAGGCCCCGTGCTCTTCTCCAAGGCATTTAATGCAGAGGGATCGCGTGACGCCCCTGCAACACTCCACTTACCTTGATTCAGCTGGCTGTGTGACGCGTCGCCACATGACCCGTCGCCATGGCAACGTGGCATCAACTGACGCCGCAGGGTCATGCATGATGCCACATGACCTCCGCACGCAGGGAAGCATGGTAGGGGGGGGCGCGAGCACAAGTAGATCAAGCATGGGGGGGCGCAGCGCGAATAGTTTGTGCACCCCTGCTTTACAGTATAAATCATAGAAAGTGAATCCTGCCTTTTGGAAATGTTACTGAAGAAGGAGCAAGGAGTGGCTCAGTGAGTAAAGATACTGACTGGCACTGAGAGTTTGAAGCAGGGGAGCCTGGTTCAATTCCCGGTGTCTGTCGGCTCCTTGTGACCTTGGGCAAGTCACATTATCTCCCTGTGCCTCAGGCACCAAAAACATAGATTGTAAGCTCCACGGGGCAGGGACATCAGCCTGCAAAATGTCTCTGTAAAGCGCTGCGTACAATTAGCAGCGCTATACAAGAACATGCTATTATTATTATTATTATTATTACTCTGCACCAGCATCGCCAGTTTCTATACCTATGGCCCCTACACTCCAGACTGAAACAGTATCAAAACGCCCAGGGCGAAATCGTCTTCAAGTAATCAGGAGGGAATAGCTTGCCACTGAATACCACAATGCAGGGGCATATTTTTTTTAGCACAATGGTTAGGACCACAGGTAAGCCTACACCTGCTTATTTCCTACCGACAGACTTTGCGTGGCATTTGGAGACTGCGGACAATTTTTCTCTTTTGCCTGGAAATAGGGAAACCTGAGGCTCCCTGTACCAGGATATACCAGAACAAGAACAAAACCTGTGAGTTGAGAACCTACCGCTCTGGCTGTGGCAGGTAGGACAAAAATAACTGCTGTGAGAAGAGCAGGGAGCCTTTTAAGGGCGGATGAAGCCCCATTCATTGAAAGTTTATCCTACCCCTAACTGGGCAGGGTTTAATTCCCATTCGTTTGTATAGCATAGGAAGAACGTAGAGAGAACTACAAATATCTATTTTTTTACATTTTAAAGGTTTGTAACATTTGAGAAGGCTCGTGCCCTTTAGAACTGAATTGCCCCTGTACATCTCTCCTGCCTGTGCCAGCCTGTATTTCAAAGTTGTAGTAAACATATTGCTCATGGACAAGTGTAAAATTGTGACGCATTTAATGGACCAACATGAGTTATTCATAGATGGAATTATGCTGCACAGAGATGAGCACATTATAATGAAGCCACGAAGAACGGTCTATTTAAATGCATCGCAAATTAGAACAGACTTATCCTGTTCCAGCACCAAATAATGAAAGGCTTCAAATCCCACAATCTGGTCACCTTGACGCCCCTCCTAATCTACGAGTTCTCAGCTTTCCCTGTATAGAATCCTTTTACGTTGCGTTTTTATTTCTATATTGTTTCGGTTTTCGGTTCCTCCCCTTCCAAAAATAAATAAATGGAAAAATAAAGTATTCTTAATACAAAACTTTAAAATGTACAATAAATCCCAACATTTTTGCATCTTGATTCATGCCCACAATTTGTTTTTATGGAACCAGTTCTAAAACATAAAAGAGCACCCAAACTTTGCCCCGCGCCCTTACCGAGTCGGGCCTCTACCGGGTTGATGACGTGAGGCAGGTTGTATGCATTCAGGGTGTAGCTGGAAGTAGCTCTCTCAAAGCGAGGTGTGACACCAAGAACAGCATAATACAAAATCTGAAACATGGAAACAAACTACATTAATTAGGCTCATCAGTTGACGTATAGTAAGGTTAAGCTGTATGCTCAAAGGGTGCTGTCCCCCCTGCATGCTTATTTTGTAATAATGTCTCCATAATACTGTACAATAGTATGTCAGTTTTCACCTCCCTAGTTGTTTCTCTGGTCACTATTATTCCCCAAAACCTGCTAAGTCCCCCTCACTTAGTGACTTTCATAGACCTGAAAAAACCTCATCTGAAGGAAGCGACTCAGTGACTAGAGACACTGACTGAGAACAATGACAGAGTTTGAAGTAGAGGAAACTTGTATATACACCTCCATTTTATATGTAAGATCCCTTTCGGAGATAATGGTTTCACCAATTGTTTGTCTAGGACTCTAGGACAGCGGTGCGCCAACTGGGGGCGGGAGATTTTCTAAGAGGGGGGGGGGGTGCGCGGCTGTTACAGGGGCCCCAACAGCATTTAAATTAAATGTCGGTGGAGGCGTGAGGCCTCTGTAACTCGCTTACCTGCTGCCAACCGGGTCTTCGGTGACACGGCGCCATGACAACGCGGCATCAAACGACGCCGTAGGGTCATGTGACGTCACGTGTCGCCGTGGCAACGCCCGTCACATGACCCGCGATGTCATTTGACGCAAAGTCATTGGGGGGGGGGGAGGGGGCAAACGCTGCGGTTCCCGGGAAGGGGAACTGCAACTTCCCTTACCTTCGGTGACGTCGCCATGGCAACTCAGCATCAAATGATATTGTGGCGTCATTTGACACCGGAGACAAGGTACGGAGGGGGGAGCGAACGGGGTGGGTTTGCAGACAGGGGGGCACAGACTGAAGAGTTTGCTCACCCCTGATCTAAGATATTGTGCCAGTGGCTTGATTGCCACATTGAATAGAAGTGGTGAGTGGGGACATCCTTGGCGTGTGCCTCTAATTAATTTGAATTCTTCTGATAGGAGCCCCGCTGCCATTATTTTGGCCTTTGATTGAGATTACATTGCTTTAAGCATGTTCGTGAAGTGACTTTTGAATCCAAAGCTACCTAAACTTAAGTAAATGGTCCCAATTTATATTATTAAAAGGACTTTTCAGTATCTACTGATACAATAACTGTCAGTTAATTTGTGTGATCTGCCCTTTACAAATCCAGCTTGATCCGTATGTATAAATTTAGGCAATATAGTTCATAGGCGGTCTGCCATTATTTTTGTGCACAATTTTATATCTTGGTTGATTAAGGAAATTGGGCGCTAAGATTCTGGTTTTAATGAATCCTTTCCCTGTTTATGCAAGAAGTTAATGTATAAAGTGAGGGTGAAGGAAAACGGCGCTAACTCTATTAGTGTGCACTGGTGTTTATACAGTGGGTTAATAATAAAATCAAATACTTATACAACTTTGTGGCGTGATTCAATAACTTGTGAATTAATAAATAAGTTCAAACCCCCTGCTCAAAACCCAGCTGGTGGGGACTGGTTTCACTAGTCCCACAATTCTTCACTCTCCAACTGCAATCCAGGGGGAGCATAAAGGGAAATAGAACAAAAAACAAAAAAACAATCTAAGTGCAGACAGTTTTTTGAAGGGGTGTATACATTTGTGTTGTCTCGGCTCTTATGTGTTGCCTACTTACAAGATGTAAGTCAAAAACGAGCGGTTTTGACACACAGTGGTCTCTGCTAGGAAGATTTCTTAACCAGGTGTAGGGATCTCCAACTCTCAGCTCATGCCTTAACCAATTGTTTTTATTGTAAGTGTTTATTTTTACCCTATAAAGTCGAGTTTTTTATTGTTACTGGTCTGCACTATGGTACTATTTCTTTTACATATACACTGTTGCTGAGCTGAGAGTTGGAGATCCCTACACCTGGTTAAGAAATCTTCCTAGCAGAGACCACTGTGTGTCAAAACCGCTCGTTTTTGACTTACATCTTGTAAGTAGGCAACACATAAGAGCCGAGACAACACAAATGTATACACCCCTTCAAAAAACTGTCTGCACTTAGATTGTTTTTTTGTTTTTTGTTCTATTTCCCTTTATGCTCCCCCTGGATTGCAGTTGGAGAAGTTAATGTATACCACTTCACTTGATTCTTGAAATGTTGCTTCTTTCAGCATTTTTTTTTTTTTTTTTTTTTTTTTTTTTTTTAAAGGCTTGTTCCAACGGGTTTTACTACCTCCAGATAGAATCATTTGAAATATTCAGCCATCAGGCCACTTGGTCCCCGTGCTTTATAACGTTTGAGATTTTCGTATTTATTTTGCCGTGATTGGGGGCGTACAGTAGTTCCAGGTCTGTCTTTGTTACTTTGAAAGCTGGATGTGTTTAAAGAAGTATTTTTTCCCCATATTTCTTCTATCGTGTTTTTTTCTATAAAGCTGTGCACAGAAATTTTTAAATGTGTAATTTATTGTTTTGGGGATCACATTATCTTCAGTGTTTGGTCTAATCACTTGGTAATGGGTGCAGAGTTTCTAAAATGTTTAAGTAGATTGCTTGATAGTCTATTCATCTTCATTCCATATCTAAAGTACAGGTAGTCCTCGCTATCCAACGAATGGCGTATCCAACGCTTTACAATGCAACCCTATGGGCCGTTTTTCGATGCCGGAATGCGTTATCCGACGCTCACCGCCACCGATTAACATGGGACTCACTTTACAACGGTTTCACTATCCAACGCCGCTTCCAGAACGGATTCTGTGGGATAACCGAGGACTGTCTGTATTGGTTATTTCATTTTACATGTCATACTTTCCTTATTTTCTAGCCAGATTTAGCATTGGTACCTTTGTGTAGATATTTTTCTTTCTTGCTTGCTTAGTGTAGGAGAGAGTTTAAATCCCCTGTATGCTTTAGCGAGTTCGTTGCTTGATGTGGAAAATTCAAACTGATTTTTTTTTTTAATCTGGCAACGTAAAAGATTATATAGCCTTTCATCACCGCTTTTGATGCTTCCCAACATAATAGTGGGTATTTTATATGTTCCATGTTTGTTTTCAGCATATTCTCCCCACGTATTTATCAAATAGTTTCGAAAGTTTTCGTTAACTGTTAAATAATTGGGAGATCTCCCTGTATTTGTACCCTTATTCTCTATTCCCACTGCATGATCTGATATTACAATATCTACGGTCTCAGTTATTTTCCCCATAAAGTGTGAGCTGATTAATATACAGTACAATTGATTCTGAAAAAAGGTGTTGTGTACATTTGAGTAAAAGGTATATTCTCTTTCCGTTGGGTTTAGACTTCTCCAGCCATCTAGGATCCCCAAAGTTTCACTAAACAGTTGCATGTTCCTAGTCTGTGTGTTATTGCTGGTCACGTTTATATTGGAACCTGGTCTAAATAAGTATTTTGTCTGGTGTTCATATCCCCTCCCCAAGTTGTTATTCTTGCTGTTTAAGATTTTCACCGCAGTATCCTGAAAAAAAGTATGCGTTCTGATCATTTGGACCATAAATGTTGCATAGAGTGCAGTGTTTTCCCAATATCCTTATTGCCGCTTGTGTGAAGAGTCCTTCGTTATCGATAGAGGTTGATATTTCTACTGGTAACATTTTGTTTATTAGTATTGCTACTCCTGCTTTTTTCCCTTTCGCTGGGGAGAAAATGCGGTGTCTAACCCAATCTGTCTGTAGTGTCCAAGTGTCTCTCTTGTAGGAATGCAAATGTCTGTTTTTAGGTAATGTAGAACCTTTTTTCTTTTGATGGGGTTATTTAACTCCTTAACGTTCCATGATATGACTCACGATACATACATATACGTACATACGTTTCCCCCTTGTTCCCTGTACCTTATTTTGCAGCGTCTGAACCTTTTTTTAATTGTTAATTCCCACAACATTGTTTTCCCCATAAACATTTTCAAGTACAACTTTTAACGTTACATTTTTTAAATAACTTGTCCATTTCGTGGACGTCTCTTTTTTCCAAAAGAGCGCTACTATTAACCTAGTATTATTTTATATGGTTAAGCTTGCCCACCCCCCTTACACCTCATCTCCCTTCCTCAGCACCCTACTGTTGTGATATCTTTATAAGTAACCCTCCCGTTTCCTCCTTATTTCTGTGTGCGTCCATTTCTCAGTGTGATATCAAGTTCCTTTCCTGGAACATTTGGCATTAGCCTAGTCATATAGTACTTATAGGTCAGGGAGAAAGAAAACCACATTATTCAACATCACCAAAAAGATACAGTCTAACATAATTCCTTCCATAATGTCTCTTAGACGTCTGGCTTTTATCCATCACATTGTAGTATTGCGGATTGTCCATCACAGGGGATTCTGTGCATTCTCTGCGGCCCGATTCCCCTTTTTAGCTGCCGTCTGCTCTATGATGTTGTTGTCGTCTTGTTGCCTCCACGTATTTCTCTGCTTCCTTGTGTGAAGTGAACATTTTTTCCCCAGAGTCTAAAAAGATCTTTAGAGTAGCAGGATATATTAAGGAGAATTTTTTGTGTTGTCTGAAAAGTGATGTGCCCTCCATTTTTGGGACACTGTTATTGAGTATTCTTGGAAATTCATTATCTTTTAGCCTTCATAGGCTATTCCATGTGTTTCTTTATGTGCTGTCATTAGCATGTATATTCAATTTTACAGACAAGCTAAGGTTATGACCGATCTCAATCTGTTTTTGTCCTGTTCTGGAAGTATTGGACCAATTCTGTGCACTCTTTCCACCTTTATTGGTATTTCCTCTGGTTTTATGCCGTCTCTGGCGGCCATTTTGTTCAGAACTCCTGCAGCTGTGCTTGTTTAAGACTTTCTGGGACACCCATTCTTATCCTCAGATTGTTACTCTGTGATCAATTTTCTAGGTCATCTAAATTTGTTTTCTAAATATCTTGTATTTTTTTTGCATCTCTTCCAGAGATTGTTGTACCTCTGACGTCTTCCAGCGTGCTTATTCCAGCCTCGGTTTCCTGTACCCTTACAGAATATGCAGCAAGTTCCTTTTAAATCTTCTATTGATTTCTGAATTGCATCAATCTCCTGTTGTATCTTGGGCATGAGTTCCCCAGCCACAGCTTTTGATAGCAATTTGCAATCTATTATTCTGTACATTGGAATCTGGTCGTGCATGCTGTGCGTCAGACATCTGCCTCGTTGCTCTCATCCACAATCTTGGAGCCTTTCCCCTCCCCCCGTCTGCCCTCTCCTGCCTCTGTTTTGATGCCATCTGTTGTTGTTTGGGAAAGTACTTTTCCATACACCAGTTAACGGTTCTGTGTCTCTGCTGGCTGTGGATGGCTGTGTTATTTTCAGGAGTTTATGGATGAATGCAAGGGTCTGCAAGAATCAGTGCTAGCATGCAGGGGTCTGTGTGATTGTATTTTTAGCTTGTTGTGGCCGTCTGCATGTGGTTGCAGTCTCTCGCTGCTCGTTGGAGACTTCGGAGGTCTGTTGTGGGTTGTTGGTGCTCTGCGGAGGCACGTTGACGATTGTGTAGAACTCCAGGAGGTTCCGGAACTTTGTGGAAATCCGCAGGGAGATTGTGATGCTCCGCGGATATTTGTGGGGCGGCCACAGGCAGCTGCAGGAGTTCCGCGGATCCCGCCCCGTTGAATGCGTGGATCCCGCCAGAAGTTTGGACGGACATCGTGCGGATACTCATGGATATCAGTGGTTGGCTGTGGGGAGCTGCAGAGGATCCCTACGTGGTTTCAATGTTTGCAGGCGGACGTGAGGAGATGCAGGAGGTCCCAGTATGCTGCATAGACTCACGAGCAGACGTGGGAACTGCTGAGGGTCCCGATGTGCTGTAGAGTCGCTGGCAGTAAGAGAGGATTGCAGAATATCATGATGCTTTACAATGCACCCGGTATGCAGTCGGAAGCTGCGAGGATCCACGACAGGCTGTGCAAATTTTGTGAAGTGTCACAGCTGGTTGTGGGTAAGTTGTAGTGCTTGTTGCAGCTTATTTTGGCTGGTTTGGGGGGGTCGTTCCCTCCAGTGCTAAGCGGAGCTCTTCCTTAAGGGTCTTTCCCTGTTGGCACCATAACCAGAAGTCCTTCAAATGCTTTTAAGCAGCCAAAACCAAAAGCAATGTTCCAAAGTGTTGTATACTCCAATGTTTTTTTAGGCGTGCCAATAAATGGGCACAAACTTATGAACGTACCACAGTCCTACTGCCATCCCCGCCTTTCTCACTCAATCCCCCCGCACCTCAAACAAACTATTTTACTTTGGGGATGGGGCGAGACCTCCAGTCCCGCGGTGAAGGCGAGCTGGCGAATGTGGAAGTTGGGCCCGACTTCCGGGCAGACCCAACTTCCAGCGCCACCGATGGGGGTATGGCCTATGAGGGATGGCCGCAGGCCTCATTTGGTCACCCCAGCTCTACACAATGCTTTACAAGAGAAGATCTCCAGGGTTTGCGAATCTCAACAAATTACCCCCAATTCATCATTGTGGTTTAGTGCCAGCGGACATGTGCATTGCTCTATTTCCATCTCAGAGATTACCTGCCAAGAGCCACTCACCTGGGAGTCTACAGAGAAGTTGGCCACTGGATGCAGCTTGTCCAAGAATGGCTGGATATAATGGTCCGAAGCAGAGTGGATGTTCCAGTTCAGGTCATGGGATTTGGGATCAGGGTTGAGCAAACTGAATGTGATCTCATAGCCTGCAAGATGAGAGCTGCAGTCATTAAATATTCACACATCACCTCACACATCACACATAGAAGTATTAACCCTTTAACTGCTGGTGGGGCTCAAACATGTTGCTACAGCAGTGAAAATGATTAATATGCATTTGCACCAACACTGCAGCTACCTGTAAGTTGGATACCTAAAATATGAGTCATTCTGTGAAAGTGAGCGCCCTCAAAATCATGTGGATTAGAACCGAGCAAAGACTTACAACTAGATCTCACTCCTAAGGCCTCGGACATGGTCAAAAAGACCGTGCTGAGGCGCGCTGAGGGGAAACATTATCCTTATCAGCGCGGCTTTAGACGGCGCTTCCGCAGGCGTGCGGAGGCAGGTGGAAATGCAGGAGACAGGCAAGTTTAAATTTTGCCGCTCATGCAAGCGCAGGGCCGGTCACGTGACTGCCAGAAGCCAATGGCAGTCCGTGACGTCGGCGCTGTGACGTGGCGCGCTAGCCCCGCCTCCCGATCCACCTCCAGGCCCGCCTTCCGAAAGCCTCCCACCCGGCACACAAGCGCGCTCGCTGACGCTCATGCAGGAGAGCATGAGCATCAGCGCTGCCCAGCGCCGCTCCCTGCACCATGTCCCAGGCCTAACACTCCCCCTATAGTGTAAATTTTCTTTAAAATAGTGAATTCCGACCTGGAATTATTTTCAAAACTACTGTTTCAGGCTTATATTGATGCATGAACTCATTATTTTTAAGAAGGTTTACACTATAGGGTCTGTGTTAGGATCGAGATCTAGTTGTAAGACAATCTGTGTTAGCCAAAACCGGATCAGGATATAATATCTATATTATTATATCCTGATCCGGTTTTTGCCAACACAGATCGTCATACTTGCACCTATTCTATCGAAGCTAAATTTGCCGTCTTTTTGATCCTATAGGGAGTGCCTTGGTTCTATTTCTTCGGATGAAGACACTGTACGGCTGCAAAACAGGAATAGGAACAGACATCAAAATAAACATTAAAAGGTCATCACTCAGTCAGATATTATGAAAGCAGTTTGGTTTACTGAACTATAGTTGCAAGGTAAATCGACTACAGCCCTTTCACTGCCAAAAAGTTTAAACCTACTGCAGGCCTCTGCGGGACTGCTCATGATCGAGATAGCTGGATGAGGCTGTCTGTACTCCCCAGGGACAATGTCAAGGCACAAAAATATCAGAGTACCCCTCTTTCAATACCTGGACTGGACTTGAATGCCCGCCTGCTGTTTGCAAAGTCGTCTTTGCTGAACCTGCCAATGGGGATCCTATTGGACAGCGCTGCTGTGACAGCCTCCTCTGTAAAGGACATGGCCTGAGCGATGCGCTCCAATTTCTCATAGAGGGTGCGGAAGATGTCTTCAGTAGGGAGGGACGGATACGGTGAACACTGAACAAGCGCTCTGCGGTGCTTCCCAATGTACACGCTGACCCCCTGAAAAACAGAGCTACACTATTAGGAGTGCCACTGCTTGTTTCCAACCAACCCCAAGAGTGAAGGCCCAGCAGCACATAAGCTCCCAGGGGCAGGGACTTCCTTACATTTTGACTCCGTATATAAAAACATGGCAACGCTTTCTCCGTTATATTAGTGTCCGACACCCCATGTACTCCGCTGTAGAATACGGTAGCACAATAATAATAATAAATTGTTAGAGTAATTGTAATAATGCAGCAATGTATAATAATACTGAGTATCTCAATCACTAGCCAGTAGTACAACTTTGAGAAGCAAAAATCTAAATGCCTGAGATTGTGCGTAGTACTCTCCCTAACATGTCTCTGTTGCTGTTTGGAAGGGATTTGGAGGACACTGCAGGGAGAAAATTAGATTTGATTTCTAGGTCACCATTAAATATATGGAGCTTGTTGGTAGTGTGCAGTCGTTTCATTTTCTTATTACTTATATAGACCCGAGAGTGCCAGCCCCTAAGAGTTTACAGTCCTATTTTAGTGCCTGAGGCCCAGGGAGATTAAATGTCCATATTTACTAAGCACCTTTACAGCTTAGCTTCGCCTAATAATATGAACATTTATCTCCGTCACAAGGTCACAAGAGGCGAGTGAGATTCAAACATGTTTCACCCACTTTAAAGCTGCAGGCCAAGCAATATCCTACATGTGTTTTTTTTAAATAAATCAGTCCAGTACTATGAGAAAATACTTGTAGCATTTAAGAATTTTTTTTTTTTTAAATTTAAAGAGATTTTTAATGTATTCTAATGTAACAAGCATTTTTGTTCCTATAGCAACCTTTTAGGCCGAGTCCATAGACGGACAGGCCGTGCTGAGCCGTGCGGACGCTCAGCGCTGAGCCCCTGCATCCTCAATGAGCATGCTTTGAGAGGGGGCTCACGCGAGCGTCCGCAGGCGTGCTGAGGAGTTGGAGTTTTCAGCCGAGCGCCAAGCTGTTTTTCAGCGCGCTGTCGGCTGAAAACCTCCAATCACAGCACAGCAGTGTCAACGTCACGGCGCCGTGACGTCGACGTCAGTGCGTTGCGGGCGATTGGCCCAGCGACGTCACTGCCCCGCCTCCAACCACCTCCCCCCGGCTCCGATCGCGCCTCAGCATCAGCGCGGCTCGGATCGCCTCACCCTTCTATGGCCCGGGCCTTACAAAGTCACCTTTTTGAGCCCTGCCCTCTCTAGCAGTGAGCCAATTGAATCTGGTGCCTGCCTGGTCACATGATCTTCCTCACAGCACTTTGGCTGTCAGTGCAGCAGAAGAGGACCCAGGATGCATTTAGTGAACCCCGAGCCAATCTTCAGCGATCGATTATAGGAGAACGGATCGATCAGCAACTTAGCTAAATCACTTGTCAGTGTGTGGATTGTATTGATGCACATATTGAATGGAAAAAAAAAAAAAAAACCTTTTAATAACAACAGCTTGAACTGCAGTGATGTAAGAAGCCAATGTGGTAATTGCACTTTAGGACTATAGATCAGGACTACTCAGCGGCCCATCCAGCCTGTTTATTTTTGCCTATTATTGATCGTATTTATTTTTAAACACACATCTTTATTGCAAGAAAGATGAACTCCATAAATGCCACGATACGCCTCCTAGAACTGATGATCCAGGGCACAATGCGGATTTTCAAAAAAGATTTCATTATCAAAATAGCACCAAATATGACGTTTCGTCCTTCTCAGAGGACTTTCAAGTGACTGGCATGAAAAAGTCCTCTGAGAAGGACGAAACGTCGTATTTGGTGCTATTTTGATAATGAAATCTTTTTTGGAAATCCGCATTGTGCCCTTGATCATCAATTCTTTACTATCTCAGGATTTACAGGCAGTTTTCCCTGAACCAGGAGCACCGGTTGTTGCAAGTATATTATACTTTATTTTATTGGTGTGCAGCTTTACCATCTATTGTTCTACTCCTCCTAGAACTCCATGTACTACAGCCAAAATATATTGATGCAAGAAGGGAAATATATTGCGGGTACAAAAGTAGTTTCATAAATGAAAGCAAACATTATTTACAAAATAACACAAAATCTGGAGCTTTGTAAGGAGAACCTTTAATATATTTTTTCCCCCTCTGTTTCCAACCCTTGGAGTTTCATTCTGCTTATTAAAATCATGTTTGAATGTCCGAATCGTTAAAATGTTTGAGACATCAACTTTCAATAACGAGAATCAGCGAGATTTGGAGGTTCTCTGCCCAAAATAGCATCTACATTGAAATCTATGAAATTGCTGATGCTGGAAATCCGTGTGACTCAAAAAATCAGTGAGACTTAGCAGGTCTGCACTTCCATTGGTAATCTATACGCCAAGTAAAGTATGGGGGAATAAATGCTGTACTAATATTTCCCTTACATCCAAAAATTAAAGACAAATCCTATCAGAACCTCTAGGGTAAGGGTGCGCAAACTTATCCCCCTGCGCACCGTTCCCCCTGCTCGCGTGCCCCACCCCCCTTACCTAGGCTCCAGCATCAAATGACACGGTGGGGTCGTGATGTCACATTGCCATGGCAACGCGACATCACCCCGCGGTGACACGTTGCACCCTGCGGCGTGCCATGGCGACGCGTCGCTGCAAGCGAAGGGAATTTACAGAGGCCTTGCGCAGTCTCCCCGCATTTCCTTTAAAGGCTTTGGGGGAAGAGTGCGGGACTTTTGCAGCCGCCGGAGCCCTCCAGGAAAATCTCGCCCCCCCCCCCCCCCCCAGTTTGCACACCCCTGCTTTAGGGCACAGGTTCCAACTCCAGTCCTCAAGGATCACTAGCAGTGCATGTTTAAAGCTAATCCCTCATTAGCACAGGAGGCCCAATCATTTTGACTATACCCCTTGTGCTCAAGTAGGGGTATACGGCACAGTTAGTGGTCCTTAAGGACTGGGAGTTGGGAACCTATGGTATACGGGAAATGGGTTTTAAAAAGCATTACCCTTGATCTAAAGGACTGTTCTCTCCTGCACTTACGCAGCACAACTTTTGTTACTTCAACCACTATTTATGTTGTGCATATTTTGAACACTCATGATAACATCAAGCACAGTTGCGTTATTACCAACCATGAGAATATCTGTAAATGGGCATCAATTCAACCTTTCTGCATGAAGGGTAACCTCCACAAATGGCAGATCAAGCGCCGGTACGGGTTAGTGCAGATCCATCAAGTGCCGATCTGGTGTTAATTCCCATTCAAGTCACTGGGAGTTAACAGATTGGCTGTGCTAACCCGCACCGGCGCTTGATGGATCTGCCCCCAAGTGAGGGGCAGGCTTTAAATAAGCCCTCGAGTAAATGGTCCGACATACCTGAGGAAGAAGAGCAGAGGTTTCCGGTATAACATACACAGCCAATGAACCGTGTGCCCCTTTATTGAGCTGTTGCAAAGCTGCATCTGCACCTGCAAGAAAGAGGGTGGGAGGGGAAAGGTATTCAATGTGTCCACCTCCTGAGCTACAGAATCCTCACGCACAGTAACACACTGACGTTCTGTTAGATCAGAATTCCTACAGGTATCTAACATTATATCTGTACTGATATAAATGCATGCGATGACATCCATTTGTTATCTCACCAGTTATGCCCATAACTATCATGCACAATGGAGGTAGCATCATCATTTAAGTACTCTCCTATTGCTTGTACATACAAGGTGACTTCGGACTTGGTCTCCTTGCACCCATTACCTCTGAATCCCATTTTACACACGCATGTCTCTCGATCAGATTTACTTTTAGGTACACGGATCATTCACCTCTTTTACTTATTTCTGTATCTCTGGATTTTTACATGAGATAGATAAAACACCAACAATAAAACAGCAGTACTTTTAAACTGGATATAAAAAGAGAGACGTTAAATAGTAAAAGGTGTCAAATACAGTAGTCTTAACCCGAGGACAGGTTTGAATTCCTTTAGCACCTCATTTTGCTTTTCAATGAGAGCACTAATTAGGGCGTTTTTTTTTTCCGATTCGCACGAATGCAACACATGCGCAGGAGTTCATTAAAGCCAGTTACATTGTAGCGTTTACAAGATGTCTGCCATTTTTGTTTTCCAAGCCACATTACCCCTTTAACAGTATACGTTTTAGTTATTTGCTGACCACATTTAAGAAGATGGGTCAGCTGAGCAGAATGTAAGGATCTGACCAGCATACCACATATAACCACTTTCCAAAATATAATGGAAATGGCCTCTTGAAGTAAGTGGCACTAGTCATTCATGAATCCTAAATATCAGGAGTAGCCAATTGTGCAAATGAATATTTGCCATGGTCAGAAATGTCTGTTATGCATTTTTGTTCAGTGGTGCCCACTTGTGGCAGGAGTCACAGGTAAAAAGAATGGAGGGGGGGGGGGAAGCACTGCAGATGAAACGCACTTCTCTTCTATCCGATGCATTCAAAACTTTCTATACGCACTGGAGCGCCACCTCTAAATATTCCCATTGTGACCCGAGCTTGAACACCATGTACACTTATTCAATGCAACACTAAAACAGAGTTGCCCACCAGCATTACTTGCAAAAAGGTCAGCAAAGGTCCACCTTTGGACCAAGATGGATGAATAAGCCAACCTGGCCCTGGTGTGCAACTGGCATATTGTCCTTTTGCCTTCGGAGCTGCGGTGGTGAGTTTTCTGCACCCACTTTTGAGTTATTTTGCATTTATTGTGTTATTATTCTGTGACTGTGCAGGTGGACCTGTTTATTTTTGCATTTAAATCAATGCCTCACACGAGGATCATTTAATACACGAAATCGTATTTTTCTTTTTCCGGTCACGAAATCTGGCATTGTTTTTGCACTGGTATTGTGTCAGCTTCGCACGGGTGGGGGGGGGGGAGGAAAACTGATAAAGAACCTACAGAATGAGGAAAGCAACAAATGTATATAGAGCGACTTCAGCACCTTGCAGAGTGTGCAGCCCCAGAGCTCCGTCCTCCTCACTGCTTGTTCTTCGATACTTGATTTCATAGCGCCGTACAAAACTGGTTTGAGCTGCGATGGAGGGAGAGGGAAAAAAGGAGACGAAAAGTTTACACATCAAAAACATTCCTAGAAAATCCCTCTGGAATGCTTTTTTCTGATCTTTAAAGACAATGCACGGTGGTTAAAAGGTCAGTGAAGTGCCAAAGGTCCTATTTTTGTAGATTTATTGTATTTAATAAGAATGGTGGCATCCTGCTAAACACTATTCTTTGAACACCGGCTCTATTTCAATTGGGAGAGTTTTTTTTTTATGAACACCGGTGTTTAAGTGGGTTCTCTACCACGAGCCTTATTTCCAGCAGAGCCTGAGCGAGTCCAGCAATATACTAAACCTAGCCAATCCCTTTACCACTTCATGTAGGGTTCATGCAACACATACCGTAGACCACTTCAACTGCTACTATTTGGCATCACCCGCTGCAGTAAACTAATGCTTTTTACTGGCATAATACACACGTAAATTACAAAACAATAATAAACAAGACCTGTGTATTAAGACTAATTACAGAGATCTGAAGGTTTTTCAACCACGGTTTCTAGGAACATTGGTTTCCCCGGGCGTCTCTAAAGGGCTCCTTGCATTTTCAGGTCCTTTGAAAATTGTACCATATACAAAAGAATTTACAACGCATCTGATCTCAAACGCGCTATTAGAGAGGGTTGGGGTTCCTTACAACGCATCTGATTTCACGCGCCATTAGCGAGGGTTGGGGTTCCTTAGAATGCATCTGATCTCATACGCGCTATTAGAGAGGGTTGGGTTTCCTTACAATGCATCTGATCTCAGACACACTATTAGAGAGGGTTGGGGTTCCTTACAATGCATCTGATCTCAGGCGCGCTATTAGAGAGGGTTGGGGTGCCTAACAATGCATCTGATCTCAGGCGCGCTATTAGAGAGGGTTGGGGTTCCTTACAATGCATCTGATCTGAGACGCGCTATTAGCGAGGGTTGGGGTTCCTTACAATGTATCTGATCTCAGACGCGCTTTTAGAGAGTTGGGGTGCCGCAGAATTTCACAATTATAGGATTCCTTAAC
This sequence comes from Ascaphus truei, assembly GCF_040206685.1. Taxonomy (NCBI): domain Eukaryota; kingdom Metazoa; phylum Chordata; class Amphibia; order Anura; family Ascaphidae; genus Ascaphus; species Ascaphus truei. The sequence continues at coordinate 105,435,455 of NC_134485.1, read as the reverse complement.
CAAAAAAAAAAAAAAAAAGTTGAGAACCACTTGTTTAGACCTTAAACCACCCCTGGCTGTGATACTCACTGTTCAGTACAGACACCTTCTCCTTTGTATCAGAGACGGGGATTGTTCTTTGCTGCTCTACCGTCAGTGTTCCCTTAGCAAATATGACCTCTATAGGCACAGTAAGCTGGAGCTGATCAAAAACAATCACATCAAAATTCAGTCAGAAAATCTGTGTCCAAAAAAACAGGTGAACTTGAACTATTAGAGAAGATTAGTGCCGAATTAAATAGCCTCAACAAAAGGGGCAGCAATAACTAAACGAGGTGACATCTTCAGAGGAACACTCCACCTTAAAATCGTCACGGGTACCGCTTTAAAATCATACCAATTGGCTGAACCCTAAAAGAAAATGTAAACACATCCTTCAATAGTTCTCCCCCTCCCAAATCTTTCAAACTGTACTGATTTGCAAAAAAACCCACACACACACACACCTTTACTAGTTCCATTATTATACTTTGTGGTGAGAAAAAGTTTCTGAACCCCTTAGGATTTTCACATATTTTAAACGTAAAAATGTTATTAGATCTTAATCTAAGTCCTAATAATAGATAAATATAACCTATCACAAAAACCACGATACTTTTTCAACGTTTATCACAAAATGATTCAACGTTCAATATCCCTGTGTGAAACAGTATGTGAACCTTTAGATTCAGTACCCGATAGCACCCCCATGAGAAGCAATGACTTCAACTAAGCATTTCCTGTAACTGCTGGTCAGTCTCTCACATCAGTTTTGAGGAATTTTGGCTCATTCCTCTTTACAAAACTGCTTAAACTCAGTGACCTAGGAGGGTTTCCTTGCATGGGCGGCTCTCTTCAGGTTCTGCCACAACATTTCAATGGTGTTTAGGTCCGGACTGTGACTAAACCATTCTAAAACGCAGAATTTCTTCATCTGCAGCCATTCTTTTGTAGATCTGCTTGTATGTTTAGGATGAGGATCTTCTGCTCAAATGCAGGGTTTGGTTTATGCCAAAGATAACATTTTTCATAGAGTTCAAAAAGTTCTACCTTTGACTCATCTGTCCAGAGAACATTGATCCAGAAGTCTTGTGGCTCATCTATGTGCTCTTTGGCGATCTTCAGGCAGGCAGCAATGTTCTTTTTAGAGTAGCTGTTTCCTCTTGGCCATCCTTCCATGGTTACCATTCTTGTTCAGTCTTTTTCTGATAGTTGAGTCATGAACACTCACAATAGCCAAGGTGAGTGGCGCCTACAGATCCTTCAATGTTACTCTGGGGTTCTTTGTGACTTCCTGGATGATTTGGTTTGTTCTTGGAGAGATTTTGGTAGGACAACCCCTCCTGGGTAGTGTAACTGTGGTCTTGAACTGTCTCCTTTTGTAGACTGTCTGACTGTGGATTGGTGGAGCCCCAAATCCTTAGAAATGGTTTTCTAACCCTTTCGAGACTGATGAGCATCAATAACTGCTTTTATGAGATCCTCCGAGATTTTTTGATCGTGGCATGACGTGTATCCGCACACCTGTACGATGAAGACCAAACTCACAACGTTTCTAATCTCTATATAGGGTGGGGCCTCCCAAACTCACACCTGAAGATCTACCTAATTATTTAAACACCCAATTCTAATTATCCCCTTTAATTTAGCTTATATATCAAGGGTTTCACTTACTTTTGCACTTACCCTGACTCTTAATTACTCATTGTCTAATTCATACATCATTTTGTTTTCAAGAGACATGGAATTGGTTATCATTGGTTCTCAAACTTTTTCTCGCCACTGAATGTCATGGAACGCTTCCCTAATGCCTCCTATTCGGCATTCCCCAAATCACAAACTTGTGCACACGTGGACAAACCTGTGCCAAGTATATCTGATACACTGGTGGCGAGGCCTCTCCTTGCATCTATTTAACTCCAAAATTGCCTTGATATTTACACCAGTTGCATAATGGGGACAAACAGCCGCCCCTGATTGAGGACAAAAAATTAAAACATTCATATGCAATTAAAAACTATAGGCCAGAAATATAACGCTGCACGAACATGGTTCACCCTTTTGCTGCGAGATGGGCCTGCAACGCAATCTACAGTTGCTACTCCTAATAAAAAATTACAATTAAAAAAAAAAACACGTCTTAAGCAGCTGAAAAAAGCAACACCCTACGTGCAATTCACCAATGTCATAATCAACTGGTGGCCCAAGTATAGTCTTGATGTGGCCCTTGGACTCTGCTTCTGCCAATACTGATTGCTTAGGCAACAATGTGCAATTTTTCACACTGAAACTTACTTTTACGTTGAATGAATGTAAGTATATATAGTACAGATGTTATACATGCTTGCAAAATGTTGACATATAAAAAGGAGGACATCACAATAAACATCTACTCCTAAATGTTTTCATATCTGGCCACTTTGGAGAACCAGTTAAAGGGCCCTGCCGGGGTTGCCTCCACTCCGGGTTTCACCCGGAGACTTCGGGTTTTGACCAGGTGTCTCAGGGCTACGGGTTTACCTAGTAAACCTCCGGGTGGTGAGGGCAGTCCGCTGACGTCACTACTCATGGCATTCTGTGTGCCGCCTATGCGGACAGTCTGGTGATCCTCCACACAAGCACTCAGCTGTTAGGAGGGGAAATCCCCTACCCGAGGCTTCTCCCTGCTCGCACTCAGCTGTTGGCAGGGGAAATCCCCTACCAGTGCTTCTCCTTTCCTGGACGGCCAGCTACTAGTGCAGGGAGAGCTGAGAGATACTCCCCCCCCCCCCCCCCCCCACCTGTCTGACCTCTAGGTACCTAAGCAGAGTCTGAGGCAAGTATACTACCAGGACTGTGCTGCTGCAGATTTACTAACCTCCATTCTATCAGGGAATACCTACCCTCCCTATCCTGGCCGTCCACTGTTTATCCCATACTCTGCAACTTCATCAGCCTGACAATACTCATAACTGGATCTAAAAGGGTTTTTACATTCAGCCCTTGCTCATTTGAATCTATAAAGACTATCTGGAATTTATATATGGCTCCAAAAAGCCCCCTCTTTATCTAGATGCTGGGACACTTAAGAGACCTAATATTCACGTGCATTGTTGTAGTTTAATTACAGGGCAGTCTGAGCAATACTTGTGAGTGCCCAATTTAATTTACAGGGCAATGTGAACAATATTGTATTGATTGCTGCTAATAACAGCACAAATATTTTTCCACTTTGAGTGATCTATACTACAGTAGACTATACCTCCATTGTATGTCCCATGCGTTTTGAACAATTTTTGTGCCCCATTATTTTAAAAAATTATTTGAACCATATCACTAATACACTATCATAGGGGTTACCTCGAGGTTTTTTTATTACACTGTTCACAACAGTATTTCAAGTGCATTTCTGAGTCCCAAGACTGATACCAATTCCGAACAAATGAGATCTGAGAGTGCATGTAATTAGGGTTTCTATACTTTCTCTGTCTTTGGGGAAAGAGACCTCTTTTTATGCTATTGCCACCACCCAAGTGCACCCAGACTAATATGTAAGACTAAGAGTGAGCGGGTGGTCTTTTTTGTTTATACCCTCTGTGTGGTGGCAACGTCTTCCGGCATCTTCTCCTGCAACCACTGCGTCAAATGATGCCGCGTTGCCATGACAACAGGAACGGCATGTGACGTAACAGAATCACGTGACGCACATTGTAATATAACAAGACGCTACTTTACGTCACAAAGTCATGCGGCACCATGTTGTCATGGCAACTTGACGCCGCGTGACGTTGTGACGCGCGCTGCCGTATTGAAGTGAGTTGCAGGGGGAGATGCCGGGAGGACGCCAGAGGTAAGTGCTCTATTTAAAATAAAAAAAATCTCCGGGTTGGTCTTCAGTCGAAGGTGGCAACCCTGGGCCCTGCAGTACATTTTATTGGATGAATATACTGTCTGAGGGTGGGGGGGTATATAAAGGGACAGCTCTGCATCACGGTTCCTAGCAGCTGCAGCCCGGCCTCACCCGCAGGGTGTCCAGCTGACTGATCTCGGAGTAGGGCAGCGAGGCCCGGTAGGTCTCGGTTGTCTTCCACCACAGGGGAAGCCCCAACACTGCGGCCACCAGAGCGATGGAGACAGCGGCCCTCTTCCCGCGGGAGGCCTCTGCCGGGAAGGGAAAGGAATCGTATTATTATTGTTGTTATAACTTTATCGTCATTCCTTTGTGCCGCGATATATACCATCGCTCCCACACTCACCCACCGCAGCCACGGACATGGGCGCAGCCATTCTTCCTGCTTGTAACACCGGCTTCCCGGTGCAGGAAGGACTTCCAACCAATCACAGCGAGGGGTTTGCTGAGCGCACTCATTGAGCCCACGCGAGGGGGCGGGACTTATGTGCTTTCTGGTTTGGTAACAAATCTGTGCAACGCGGAAATGAATGGGGAGCTAGGAAAAGGGCATGTCTGTACGGCGGCCTGCAAGAGTCAAAATAGCATGACGGGCACCTCATCGCGCTTTGGTTGGTATACATACAGAGTCCCACACACCAGAGAGTGAAAGTGGATGCAGTGGTTTTAAAATGTACTGTGTCATAATTACAGAAAGCATAAGCATTGCACATTATATCAGTTCTTGTACCAAGTATATTACTTATACAGTAGGTCATTTTTGATATTGCAATTTTGCACAGTATTTTGTGAATCTGAAGTGGGGGTTTTTGTGTTTTTTATACAGGCATACCCCGCATTAACGTACGCAATGGGTCCAGAGCAAGTATGTGTAGCCAGGGTCCCTGCAGTCCCCCTGACTTAGGGTGACCAGACGTCCCCTTTTTGCCGGGACAGTCCCGGTTTTTCGAGTGCTGTCCCGGTTTCCTGTGTGTCCCGGAAATGTCCCGTTTTTTCCTCCATGTGTTCCCGTTTTTTTTTGCCGGCGGTGCGCGAGTCAGCTGCGGTGCGCGAGTCAGCGGTGGCGCAGAGGAGGAGACTGCAGCAGCCCAGCTGGTAATTATTTTTTTTTAATGCCAGGGGTTGGGCTTCTGTAGAAACATGCTGGGTCTTGCTGATTGGAGGATGCGGCCCGGCATTGTCAAAAGTCCCGCCCCCCCCGGCATTTTCCTACCTTGGCCAATCCCCTGCGCCCCGGCATTAAGCCCCGCCCCGGCATCATCCTTCACCAAGGCATGTCACGGAATGGAAGGAAGGGTGCCGTGGGGGGAGGGAGGGGCAGGACCAGGGTGCCTTGGGGCGTGGGGCAGGGCCAGGGTGCCTGGGGGTGGGGGGCAGGGCCAGGGTGCCTGGGGGGGGGGGGGCAGGACCAGGGTGCCTGGGGGCAGGGCCAGGGTGCCTGGGGGTGGGGCTTCCGCTTCCTTCTGCAGAGCACACGTGGTTTGTGTCTCTTCCCGCTCCTGGCCCCTCTGTCGGCTGCGTGGTGTCTCCCCCCCTCTGCCCGCCCGGGGTGCTAGGCGGTGGGTTTTTCTTCCTTTGCCTCCTGTCCTGGCACTCCCTTCCCCCTCGGTCCCCTTGGTGCGGGAGATGGGCACGGGGGTGGGCAGTGGTGGCTGCGCGGTGTCCCCCCATTCTGCCCCGGGAAACCGTGGCTGCCCGCCGGGGGAGGGGAGGGCGGCAGTTTGTACCTTTGCATCCCGGCGCTCCCATCCCACCCCCCCCCCTTGGTGCGGGAGAAGGGCGCGGGGTTGGTGCAGGGGGAGGCGGGGAGCCGCCTGCTCGTGGCTGCCTCTGTCTGTACTCCACTGTGTGTGTGTATCTTTGTGTGTGTATCTTTGTGTGTGTATCAGTGTGTGTGTGTGTATCAGTGTGTGTGTGTGTATCAGTGTGTGTGTGTACCAGTGTGTGTGTGTACCAGTGTGTGTGTGTGTACCAGTGTGTGTACCAGTGTGTGTGTGTGTGTACACCAGTGTGTGTGTATCTGTGTGTGTGCGTGTATCTGTGTGTGTGTGTGTATCTGTGTGTGTGTATCTGTGTGTGTGTGTGTGTGTATCTCTGTGTGTGTGTGTGTGTGTGTATCTGTATCTGTGTGTGTGTGTGTGTATCAGTGTGTGTGTGTGTGTGTGTGTGTGTATCAGTGTGTGTGTGTGTGTGTGTGTATCTGAGTGTGTGTGTATCAGTGTGTCTCCCTCCCTGTCTCCGTCTCCCTGTCTCCGTCTCCCTGTCTCCCCGTCTCCCTCTCTCTCCCTCTCTCCCTCACCCTCTCTCTCCCTCATCCTTTACCTCTCTCTCCCTCTCCCTCATCCTCTCCCTCATCCTCTCCCTCTCTCTCACCCTCTCTCTCCCTCACCCTCTCTCTCCCTCACCCTCTCTCTCTCCCTCCACGTCTCTCTCTCTCTCTGTCTCTCTCTCTCTGTCTCTCTGTCTCTCTCTCTCTGTGTGTGTGTCTCTCTCTCTGTGTGTCTCTCTCTCTGTGTCTCTCTCTCTCTCTGTGTCTCTCTCTCTCTCTGTGTGTCTCTCTCTCTCTCTGTCTGTCTCTCTCTGTCTCTCTATCTCTCTCTCTGTCCCTCACCCTCCCTGTCTCTCTCTCTCCCTCACCCTCCCTGTCTCTCTCTCCCTCACCCTCCCTGTCTCTCTCTCCCTCACCCTCCCTGTCTCCCTCACCCTCCCTGTCTTATCTTAACTGCCGTATAGCTACACCGAAGTAACCTATCCTGCTTTCTTCCAGATCTGACTCAAGTTTCACGCGGAAGACCTCGGAAGACAGGAAGGGAACACCTCCCCTCCAGTATAGTAACTTGAGGGACTGCGGATCAGGTAAGATCCCAGGCGGGATTGCTGCTTTAGAAATTGTGAAGAGGGGGCATCCTGACACTGGTTAATGGGTACAGAAGTCATTCACATCTGGCTTTTTTTTTGTTCGATTAGTGAGGTCATCCGACACACACACACAAACACACGTAACTATGTAACAAGGACTAACGGTAGTAAAGTATAAGTGTACTACAATAAATAAACTGTTATGTAAAAAAAAAAATGTGTCCCGGTTTTTCATTTTCAAAATCTGGTCACTATACCCTGACTCCAGGTTCTCTTCCCCCTTACCTCCAGCTTCACGGGTGTGCTGCGGGGGTGAGCGCGTCACTGGGGGCTCCCGGTGGCAGCTGCGGCAGGGCACCGCCATGTTTGGTGTGTTCGCGCATGCGCGGAGTGTCGCTCGTGCGCAGAAGGGGTTCGACGGCCATGTTGGGGTTGGCGCGAGGTTCGAGCATTCAGTGTGTGGAGTCCCGGCGGCCATTACAGATTGCGCAGGAGCCGATAGTGCTAGCGGCGGCCATTACACTGTCGCACTTGCGCAGGATACATAGCGCATGCGGCCCCAATGCAAAAGAGCTCTCCAAGGGACTACAACTCCCAGCAGCCCATGGGGCTGGAGCACAGGTGACTCATTACAGTCAATAGGGCTCTAGGATTCTCTGCAGCAGGGAATAGATACTTTGTTGTGTGCTGTGTGGAGATGAAGCTGGGACACAGACAGGGGATGTTGTGTGTGCAGGGGTCAGGGACCCAGTGCACTAGGCCCGTAATCCCCTAGGCCCCCAGCCAGGCCCCAGTCATTAAAGGTTACAGCTGCTACAGGGACATGCCCTAGATAGGGAACGGATCCCCTTAGCAGCCAGGTGTATTCTAATATAGTCAGGGACACAGTTGTGTGCACGTGGCCTGGCAAGTTTGGTCTGGGAACAGACTTCTTCAGTGATAAAGACTGTCTTCACGGTGGGATCGTCCGGCGAGACACCAACCCACGCGGAGGCGGATTCATCGCGGGATCGGCGGATCCTTTGCGAAGAGATCAGCGGGCCCAGGTGCTGGCGCACAGGGCAGGTATCGTAGCTAAGTGCACCAACAAAATACATACACATTGTGGGCAGCGCTGTCTCACATACCAGGGAGGTTGGGTGTGTGACTTTGGGGTTGCTGTGGACACGGTGTGGGATACATGGTGTGTGGGGTTATAGCCCTGCGAGGTGTGTGGGTAGTTGTGCCTTACGTTGGTAGAGTGATAAGGTATTACCATAGAGTTATAAGTCATTACATTAGAGCGTTAAGAGATATGTTATGTTACATTATAGGCAAAAGCAGTAAAATTCAGGGCATTATTGAAAACTCTGCTCTCTGGTTAAAATTCCGGGCATTATCCAATCAGTAAGGCTGCGTCCATAGAAGGACAAGCAGCGCTGAGCCGTGCGAACGCTCCGCGCTGAGCCCCTGCATCCTCAATGAGGATGTCTTTAGAGGGGGCTCACGCGAGAGTCCGCAGGCGTGCTGAGGAGTTGGATTTTTCAGCCGACAGCCAAGCTGTTTTTCAGCGCGCTGTCGGCTGAAAACATCCAATCAGCGCAAAGCAGCGTCAACGTCACGGCGCCGTGACGTTGACGTCAGTGCGTCGCGGGCGATTGGCCCAGCGACGTCACTGCCCCGCCTCCCGATCGCGCCCGCTGGCTCGCCTGCATGTGCATGAAATCGCACAGCTTCAGCAGGCGAGCCTCAGCGTCAGCGCTGTTCAGCACTGCTCCCCCCTCTATGGACGCAGCCTAATGCCCGGAATTTAGCAGCTTGCAAAGTGCAATTTTCAATGGGTTTATTTCCAGCCAATCAGCTTTCAGAACAGCTGAGACAGGGCATGGGATTGGTTTGCTTGAAGTAAAAGCTCTGAGACAGGACAGGGGATTGGTCAGGATGTATCAGCCCCGGGTTGACTCCTCCCCCTCCCTTTTCTGAGCAGATTCAGTTGATTTGGGGAGAGGGGGGAGAAGAGAGATGGTGTCTGCAAAGAAGTAAGTGGTTGTCTGCAGTTTCTTTCTGGCTGCAGTTTGTGTGTAAGTGTGTAAGTGCTCAGGGCATATACTGTTATACCAATACTTTAGATATATGCAGAACATTCAAGACATTACAGTGAATCAACATAAGCTACAAATACTGTACATCTACATCTGCTGAGGGCCCAGAGTAGTTCCTCTGGACCTACCCTTGTGACACAATTAGTGTCTTTTAACATAGTAAATACAAGTTCTTTAATATTTGCTATTTTTATTACACCATCACTAATTTGATCAATAAAATTTGTTAAACACATTTATTTAATTCCCCTGACCACATTTATTCTATAAAGGTCCGCGGTGCGCCTACAAAGGGATTCTTTCTGTGTACCTCTGTAGATACACTCGTCATCAAGTCCACCAGGGGGAGCAAGCACAGTGAGTCTCAATCAGTAACTGCTGTCTACTGAGGAAAGTACAGGATGCAGCGAACCACATCCTCAGTTGTATGGTGTTTGGTCAGCAGAAGGACATTATGTAACATTTCTTTTGTGCCAGTGCTTACAGAAAGACCTTAATCTCTCGGGTGGTATGGACTTTGATCCCTATCAGCGACCAAGTGGGGTTCAGGTAGTGAAAGTGGAAGGAAAACGGTACTTCAGATGCCTATGCCCCAAGTGTGATTTTTCAGATGGCGAATTGAGCTGGGGACCCAAGTGTGCCTGCTGCGGAGCACAGTTCCTGAAACCAGTGCTGCTGTGTGCTACGGAACCCGCAGAGAAAGATGCGGCTAACCAACCTACCTCAACTACGGAGATTCCGAAAGGCCCGTGCGCCCTAACCGCGGCTCCAGAGGCGGTTCCAATGCCGGTACCACAGATGACAGAACCAAAGAAGGGTGAGTTGACTGCCCCAGGGGCGTCGAGTGTAAGTTCCCAGGTGACTACGGAGCACGGTGGCTCCTTAAGCATGGTTACCAGGGCGATTGGCTCGCCTCGTCATCGCGTCCTGGTGTAGGTGTCCCCCCTAGAAGATCTCTGCAGACCAGAGAGCAGAGTTGACCCCATCAAGGTGTCCAGTGAAGTGGAAGTGGTACCTGACAGCGTTCCAGATGACCTGACAACCGTCAGCAACCAGCGCAGCGGTGAGGCACCAACTATTTACTCCCTGCAGGATGCGATGGAAATATCCGGTGAAGAGGCCCTGCTCGTCGCTTACTTCTACACAAAGTATCACCAAGCTCATCTGTCTCAAAACCCAGATCTCGTAATTTATCCAGGAGACGTCACTTCAGAAGTGACTGATGGAGCAAACCAAGACTACTGTGACAGCTAGGGTAATCATTGCCTCTTTTATGCGCAACATGGAACGCTCTATTCATCATGTGGTGGACCGAGGGAAAGGTCAAGACCTCCTGGCCTACCGCATCCATGCCGCGGATGGCCGGGTAAAGGTCTGGCCAAGAGACTGTGCTGTTCCTTCCACCAGGGGGAGAAAGTAGTATAGAAACAGAGACTGTAGCACCCGACCATAAGTTTGTGGAGACTACCGAGGCGGAGGCTTACAAAAGTCAAAGTGAGGTACCCCCACACAATCAGTTAGGGGCACCCCACAATGGGTCTCAGCAAACAGCTAACACTCAGCTGGCCTCAGGTATTACTGTGTGTGATATGCATTGTACCAGTGATGTTAAAGTCAACATGCTAAGTTGTACAAATTATGCACTGCATTTTTATTGTGTAACTTTCTGCATTATGACGCTGTCCTCCAAGCGGGTACGTTAGTATTTCCACCAGGGGGAGAGTGTAGCCAGGGTCCCTGCGGTCCCCATGACTCCAGGTTCTCTTCCCCCTTACCTCCAGCTTCGCGGGTGTGCTGCAGGGGTGAGCGCGTCACCGGGGGCGCCCGGTGGCAGCTGCGGCAGGGCGCCGCCAAGTTTGGTGTGCCCGCGCATGCGCGGAGTGTCGCGTGTGCGCAGAAGGTGTTCGGTGGCCATGTTGGGGTTGGCGCGAGGTTCGAGCATGCGCAGTCAGTGTGTGGAGTCCCGGCGGCCATTACAGATTGCGCAGGAGCAGATAGTGCTAGCGGCGGCCATTACAATGTCGCACTTGCGCAGGATACATAGCGCACGCGGCCCTAATGCAAAAGAGCTCTCCAAGGGACTACAACTCCCAGCAGCCCCAGGGGCTGGAGCACAGGTGACTCATTACAGCCAATAGGGCTCTAGGATTCTCTGCAGCAGGGAATAGATACTTTGTTGTGTGCTGTGTGTGTGAAGAGATGAAGCTGGGACACAGACAGCGGATGTTGTGTGTGCAGGGGTCAGGGACCCAGTGCACTAGGCCCGTAATCCCCTAGGCCCCCAGCCAGGCCCCAGTCATTAAAGGTTGGAGCTGCTACAGGGACATGCCCTAGATAGGGAACGGATCCCCTTAGCAGCCATGTGTATTCTAATCAGGGACACAGTTGTGTGCACGTGGCCTGGCAAGTTTGGTCTGGGAACAGACCTCTTCAGTGATAAAGACTGTCTTCACGGTGGGATCGTCCGGCGGGACACCAACCCACGTGGAGGCGGATTCTTTGCGAAGAGATCAGCGGGCCCAGGTGCTGGCGCACAGGGCAGGTATCGTAGCTAAGTGCACCAACAAAATACATACACATTGTGGGCAGCGCTGTCTCACATACCAAGGAGGTTGGGTGTGTGACTTTGGGGTTGCTGTGGACACGGTGTGGGATACATGGTGTGTGGGGTTATAGCCCTGCGAGGTGTGTGGGTAGTTGTGCCTTACGTTGGTAGAGTGATAAGGTATTACCAGAGAGGTATAAGTCATTACATTAGAGCGTTAAGAGATATGTTATGTTACAGTAAAGACCTTTTCTATTTTACCAAGCTGTGTGGTTCATTGTAAGAGTGTCCTGTGAGGGGCTGCTCCCACTCTGCTGGGATCTCTCACAGGTGGAGGCGCTGCACCATATAGTAGTAGTAAGAGTAATTCACCCCAGGCTTCCAGCGGCAGAGGCTTAGGCTCCTGCGAGCCAAACAGGTAAAAGGGCAGCACCGGTAGCTATTTACAGTCACCCCCTCTTATCTCACTTAGGGGTGGGGGAAACAGGGCTACATATGTAAAGCGAAAATGTACTTAAAGTGATGCACTACCTTTTCCCACGTATCGATGCACGTACTGTACGGCAATCGTCATATACGTGCATAACTGATGTAAATAACGCATGTGTAACAGGCTCTATAGTCTCCCCGCTTGCGCACAGCTTTGGTACAGGTAGGGAGCCGGTATTGCTGTTCAGGACGTGCGGACAGGCGCATGTGTGAGCTGCTGTTTGCATATTGGGCGCTATGTCCTTACTCGCGAGTGTCCTTAAAGTGAGTGTCCTTAAATCTCAATTAAAAAGATCACTTGTGAGCACATTCACATCTTAGGCTGCGCTTATAGTGCCTTGCGACGCGACATCGCTCCGAAAAACAAATACATTGACTCTGTCGCAAGAGCTTATAGTAAGTGCGACGGCGACGGAGCGACCAAAAATTTTGAAGCCGGGTAAATTTGATTTTTTTAGAGACAGTCTCCGTATGTGACTGTTCTAAACCAATTAGATTGTGCTGCCCGCCCTCTTCGTGACGTCACTGGCCTTGTCGCCAGCGACGTCGCTAAAAAACAAATTACAACTTTCGCTAATGGCGACGGGTGACGTCATCGGTCGCGTCGCCAGCACGATAAGTGTGGCCTTAGACAGGTCTGCAACCTTGCCTATCACCATTATCATATAACAAAAAAGGTGCTTGATAGCGCTCTAACAAACCCACTAAGGTTCATGAAGTAATAAGTGCCCAAATAAATAGGTGCCAAAATATAATGGCAAAATAAGTGATAATATGCAGTGAACTAAAGTGCTGAAATATAAGTGGCTTAACAGACACACTCAAACCTTGGTATGAGACTGTTTAAAAAGTCTTGCATGTAGAATTCTTCCAAAAAAAACAGAGGAGCGCAGCTTGCAGCCAGGTGAAAATAAAAAGACATCACATAGTATAGAAATGTCAACAAGTGATTAAGATTATAATGTGACAGGCTCACAAATGGCTACTCGCGTGAAAGTAGCAAATAAGGAGCAGTCATCCAACTTTAAGGGGTGGATGTTCCCTGCGGTGGGTGCAGCAACAACCAGCAACCGATCTCCGAGAAAGAGAAAAAGACCAAATAGACAGTAAAAATATATTCTTAAAACATAATACAAATGAAGGCTTACACTTAGGATGATAAAAAAAAACAGCGTGATCAGCAGCGGGTGGCAGGTGCACAGCGGGTCGCGATCTTCCTGTGTACCGTGTTGGTCTCTGCTGCTTCGAAACGCTTCCGCATTCACGCCGGCGTCCCGCGTCACTTCCGGTGCGTCTGGGACTTCCGGGCTCTGTGTTGAGGACGCGTTCTCGGTCTTCCCTCCTGGATGTTGGTTGGCTGGACACTCGTGGGTGTACGGCTTCGTACTTTTTACTGTCTACACTATTTGGTCTTTTTCTCTTTCTTGGAGATCGGTTGCTGGTAGTTGCTGCACCCACCGCAGGGAACATCCACCCCTTTAAGTTGGATGACTGCTCCTTATTTGCTACTATCACCATTATCACCTAGCATACAGTGCCTCCACTGCAGCAAGGGATTCTGGGAAATGACATGCAAATGAACACACCGTGTCACCTTTTGCTTGAAATCCATTTTTACATGGAACCCTTAAGTTAATGCACGATGTTAACACAGCTTTTAAGGACAGCATGGGATTATATGCAAAGCAAGAGAAACCACTGACATACATGTTTCGACCTTGATGGGTCTCATCAGCGTGAGGTGGGTTGTACTGGCTTTGCAATTTTCAAGGCTGTAGGAATATATATATATATAATATATATTTATATTATATATATATATATATATATATATATATATATATATATATAATAGACAGGGCAGCTGGCACTCCAAATACCAAGAAAATTTGCGGTGCATATCTTATAACAATAGACAGAAAAAAAGCAATCCACCCCAGCAGGAGCTGACACAGGACAGCACTCAAAGGTAAGTAAGAAAACTTGTATTGCAAGTAAAACACAGCACAAACATGACCAACGTTTCGGTTCCTCGTAGGACGTTCCTCAGGGTGGTGCTTGAGACTACTGGCCAGTGGATCCCTTATATACCCCCACACCCAGATGACTCAACCAGGATAGCTGATTGGTCGTGCACCCAGTCCCATGATCAGCCCCACCTGTTGCTGAAGTCGCACTATGGCTGTCATCAATACAGCTGCTCAGTTCTGAATAATCAAGGATATGCGTGCAGTACCACCAGAGCGCCACTGCGGGGGAAGAGAGCATTCTCCGTTTCCATGGTGCCGTGCTGCTAGGAGACCGCGACGCTGTGGTCCATCGAAGAAGCCTAAACGGCTGGGCATACTGCGCATGCGCGGCCTCAACACCAGCAAAATAGGCAGCGCGGCGTATCACACAGTCAGGAGGAGCGCTGTCCATCCCTCACATCTGGGTCATGTTGATACTGGGGGTATCATCTAAATATACATCAGGGAAATCGTCTCGTATACAAAAATATGGTAATGAGCAGGACTTCAGGAGGGATCTCCAAGGGCACTGGAATAAAAAGTGAAAAACATAAGTGAGCATAAAGTGAGGAGAATAAAAGCAAAATTTACCATGAGTGCGGGCTACTAAATAAAATGATCATTTCAGTAGTATGGCTAACGAGTGAGATTATAATTTCATTAAAAGGCCATTGAATATACGAAACGGCCACAGCGGCCATGAGATTATCACAGCCAGGGAAGGCAGTAATGGTAAACTACCATAAGTATATAGGTATTAGGTCAGTGATGGTTGCACACAGAACATAATGGGGGAGGAAGGGAAAGAGGGGAGGTAAGCAAGAGGGGGGGGGGAAGGGGAGGTACCTACTAAGAAAACCACACGAAATGAAGCAATCCGAAGATGCAAGAAGAAGAATATAAATATGCAGAGCTGTGCAAGATGATCCGCAAATGGGTAACTGAAGATGTAATAAAATGTTACTGTGATATGGTGAATCAGACTAGTAAAGATAAAAAAAACGCTCAAGGAAGATGAAGAAGTGACTCATGATTGGGAAGAAGCAAATCATCGCACTCAAACAAGATGCTGGATCAACAATAAAATAATGCACCTACCATTAAGAGAGTTGAGCACTTCTTCATGAAATCGTATGAGAACACAGGGAATAAACAAGGAGAGGAATAGTGAGAAGAAACCACCAATGACGTTCCATGTGTCCACCCAGAAGTGGCCAAGGTAATAAAATCCATGAAGAATGGGAGGGCCCACGAAGAAGATGGAATTACAACTAAAAACTTGAAATTAGTTGGGGAAGAAGTAGAGAAAATTATTGCAAAACTATTTACATATACATGGAAAGAATCCCTCTAAAAAGCACTCAACCTCTTCTAAGGTAAATAATAATCAACAATTAATTTTATTCTTACTGAGAAAACAAATATATATTTGTAATACCAAATAACACAGGAATTCCCACACTTCAATCTCACGACTTCTTGTGAGTCAAATAGGTGGTTTATTAGGCTGTTTTTTGTTTTTTTTTGTATTTTATGAAGTAGTCTGCATTTATATATTGTATATTTTTGTAATATTTATTTTCAGTAAACTAGCACTGTGGCCTTTTCGTATATGAAATCTAAAGAAAATGTAGTAAGTACTGTCTTTGGGCCCCGATTAAACCTAGTACCTTTTTTGAAGAAATGAACAGCATTTTCTGACAGATTTTGCTACATTGAGTCTTTGTGTTAATGACATATTTTTGTAGCAAACAGGACCAAGGACTCGTAAGAGGAACACCTTAAATTACTCTTGCTGGTGGCAGCGTAATTGAAGTGTAGTGTGACTGTTTTTGGGGATATATTGCCCATTTTTAATGCCCTGCACGGAGGCGAGCCAGCGGGATAGCTGGATGTACTAACCCCTTTCACATACACAAGTCAGTTGCCCACAGATGGGGTGTTCGTAACAAAATGTAATTCCGCATCAACCAACAGATTACATGAGGATACAAGCAAGATAAGGATCAGCAACAGGGAAACATGTCACCAAATCTTTTAGAGCAATGCTTGAAAAATTGTTCAAGACATTGAATTGGGAAGGAAAATTAATCAGAATTAATGGTGAATGCTTGTCACCTACGATTTGCAGATGACTGTTATTTTTGCCACAAGTTCAGAAAACCTCTAGCATCAAATCATTGAACTTGCAGAAGTAAGAATGTGGGCCTAATATGAATCTCAGCAAGACCAAAGTTGGGGGAGGAGCCGTCAAACACTGTCTAATTGGCTGGCAAGTTACAATGGATGGGAACCTTTCAAATGAAATCAATAGGAGGATGAAATGTGTCATCTTTCAATTAAATCTTCCACTGTGCCTCAAGATGAAAGTGTTCGAACAGTATATTCTGCCTGCTCTCACATATGAACCCTAAATGCAAATATAATTCAGACGCTTCAGACAACTCAAAGTAGTTTGGAGAGAAGTTTGCTGGGTATTATCCAAAAAATACAGGTAAAAGAATGAAGGTGGTTTAAGAGCAAGCAAACATGTGACATCACAAGGGTGCAGACGTTAAAATTGCAGTGGTCTGGACATATTGCAAGAAAAAATTACAACCGTTGGACAGAGATGGTACTTGACTGGACTCCAAGGAAAAGTAAGAGACAAAAGATGACCTAAAGAAAGATGGGAGGATTAAAGCAGTTTGTTGGAGCAACTTGGATAGGCTTGCATTCACAGTACCTGGAAAATCAGTAGGAGACTTTTCATCCAGCATTGGATGGACAAGGGCGGATACATAGTTTTTTGCTTTTTAGATACCACATACCTACCCTTCATTGTGTTTTGTGTTGGTACTCTGTTAGCTAGTCGGACCTGGGATATAGGCATCAATATTCTGGCATACACCTGGACCAACTTCCACATGAAAACCTCCTAAATCCCCAACAGGATGAGAACGGCCTTTGTTCTTTGAGTGCGCATCTGTAGGTGATCCATTTAATTTAAATGCCCCCCCCCCCCCACCCCCAATACCTTTTTGCTTTTGTTTCACTTGCATTTTTGTACTATTGATCAACAGAAGTGAACCCCTTTGGGCATCAGAGGCCAGCACTGCAATGTGAGATGAATAGGACATGTGGTAATGTGTTCATTTTACATCTTGATGCAATGGGTGTTGCGGTTTCTATTTTGAGGATGCTCAAATCGTAATGTTTCTGACAAATCTGCAGCTGAAAATGACGCAGAGAACTTTAACCAGTCACTGTTCTAACCAGTTAAACAATGATAGCCTTTTTACCAAACACTTCAAAAGCCCTTGCTTACAGCCAATTGGCATTACAAGTTTTTATTCAATGTAAACATTTGTTTTTTTCCCCCCCTATCATTGCTGGATATTTAGATTTGTTTATGGAGTAAATTAGCAGTCCTTATGTTTAATTGGACCTAAACCCCTGACCACTGGACAGATAAGAGTTGTCAGTGTGTGATACCAGTGTTCTTTTGGGTGCCGAAGCATGGAGAGTCCTTTATGGGGCAAAACTACTTCTATTTTAACCGGAGGAGAAGGTAAGTGTGCACAGAGTTGCAGGGCCACAGACTGTATCCAAAGGAAGTTTGAGATCTGTCCAATGACTAAATAATTAACATACCCTTAAGCAGGGGGGGGGGGGAAGGAGAGGAGGAAAGCTGATCCTGGCCAATATATACACATGGGCTTAAGGCATATCGCTTCTCAATTATTTAAACCAAAAAGCAACTCATGAAAAGTATTGGTAATGATTATAGGCATAAATACTACATTTAAATGAAGATAATTGTGAGACTTTGTAAATGACCGTGTGCAAAATGGCCACACATTACCCATAGGCACAACGGATGTTGCAGCTGTGGGTAGGAAATTTTTCCCACCACTTCCAGTCAGCATGGTAATGTCAGTGTGCTGGCAAACACTGCCACACTGGCAACAGCGAGGACCAGTGCATCATTAAGCAGCTATGGAATAGTGAGGAGCTGAGATATATCACTGGTGTGTCTCTACTCCCTCTGCACTGGGGAAAAGAGGGTTGCTAGGGCGACCAATGGTTGTGCACGCTCCATTTTGGCCCCTGTTGCCCACCAGTGCATTGAAGACTTGTTCCATCTTACATAAGCTACCTGGGTAGTTTATTGCAATAAGACATTCAGGTATTCACACAAAATGCATTAGACTTCAGGTTTCACTATAGTTTATTTTTTTAAATATATTATTTGGTACATCAGTCGCACACAGAAAGACAACACTATTTTCACAATATGCATAGCAGCAAGTTGCTCTCCCCTGCGGAAAATCCATCCGCTCTCCTTCCAAACGGTCGATTGCATCCAGGTCTAACTTCTGAGTGGGAAGGTTCCACGTCTCAGAGCTCACAACCACTTGTGCTAAAAGCTACAGATGTACCACAAAGTGCAAGACATTTCCCAGAACAGTGCGCAGGAGGGGGAAGCAGTGTCACTTAAAGGCAGTTTGAGGGGAAAAGGGGGAGGGAAAAAAAAAAAAAAAAAAGACCCCACACACCCCCTCTAGATGGCAGAGTACAGGTGATCACCATTATGCACACAGTTGAACTGGAACCTGAAATATACTTGCATTACACTAGTCAATTCAAGTTATCTAGTTTTAGCAAACTATTTTTTTCCCCTTGACATTATGCCCCCTACTGGTTAGCAGCATACACCTTTTTAGTTTTAAAGCTGTTCTGATGTGTCCTGTAACAATAAATTGTACCAAGTCACTAAACTCATGTTAACGTCATGGCCACCTTACTATAATACTAGGTCTGTGAAATGGATAACTTCTAAAAATCTCTAAAAACATCTGAAAAGGAAAACTTGGTTGTGTTACAGCTATGTGCCTTAGGTGCAAAGATGGGATCCAACCCATTTCCTTGCAGCCCAAGAGAAGAGAACCTCTATCACAGCTAGTCACAGAAAGCTCACGTTGGCAGTAATAACAAAAAGAAGGTTTAAAAAAAAGGGACAATGCTGAAGATGTGCAATAGTTGGGGTTACTCCAGACTGGCTGCAGGGAATATCCACGTGGTGCTTGCAGGATGAAGGAAGCAGAGCCGAGGTGTTCTGTGGGTCAATGCTCAGTAAGCATGATTGGCCACATACAGGGACTGACCAGCTGCCCCGGCTCCTTCACTGCCATGTTCGTACTTGCCCAAGGCGGCTAGCCCATTTGTCTGAAAAGGAGGCCAGTGAGACATTTAGGACATTCATGCATACAATTCCAAAATGGCAGTATTATAGAACAGGGGGCTATATAGATAGGCTGTTTTACAGGTAATTGTAAATTGGGTTGTTTGAAGACCTAAAAATAAAGATAAATGGAAACTCCAAGGTAGTGATCAGCATGATCTTATGTATTCAAATATATATATTACATTACAATAGCCTCTGGGCCCCAATGTTGTCTATTGTAAAATCATCGCAAACTGCTTTAGAAAACGCAATCAAAGCCTCTGCAGCCTAGATACACACATAGTAAGTTATCCTGAAACCAAGCAGAATACCACTAAGTGGACAAAACCTTAATTATTAGTTTTAGACAGGTTTGGCTGGAACAAAGATGATTTGTCCCCCCAACTGCCATTTTTCACCTATGTGGATTGTAACAATCTTTGTCCTGATTTCTCACCCCACACCTATATTATTTATTTAAAATAATTGTGTTTGCTTCAGATTCCATTACCATCTCCCTTACCACCACTGGTATTTTCATGCATCTACCATCTTTATTTGGATGCTGGTCATTCCTGAACCAATATCCTTCCCCCCATAAAAAAAAAAAAATATACACCCTTAAGGTTTTAAATCACTACCCCTCAGCTCATCGCTTAGACCCCCCTCCCTCTGTGCCCCACTTCTGTACCTCTGCACGTTTCAGGAACACCTCAGTGGCTGCACCCTCGTTTTCTGTCTGACCTCGCCAGGCGTTGAGAGCAGAGGCCTGCAGGGCACGCCCAAAGGAGAAGGTAAGAGCCCAAGGCCGGGACAGGGGGCAGTTGTTGATTGCGTTCAAGTTAATAGAAGCCTCCTCCTCGCTCTGTCCACCAGAGAGGAAAGTCACTCCTAAAAAACGAGATAGTTTCACATCATCCCAATTAATTTGAAGATTAGTTCAACGCCCAACCCATTCACATCCAACAGCTCTTAAATAAAATAAAAAATCCCCACATAGTCAGTCAGTGGAATTCTCTGAGGGCTCTGAATGGGAAAGTGCTCAATAGTATGTTCTTACTCTAATATCTCAACCGGTCTGCATCGGAGAACAAATAAAGTAGGGAGAAGTGACTTTGGCCTTACTGTACATCACACAAAAAAAGGGAGAAAGTAGCCAGAGGAAAATAAACTTGTGGGGAAAATATAAAAATACACATTAGTTACCCACATGAGACTCCTTAAAGCAGGTCACTAGAAATGGTTCACTTTGGTTTTAGTAGGTCAAAATCCAACCAACCACTACTCGCCTTGCACATAACCCTCTCAAAGTCTGGCAATCCCAAACTTAAATTGCTCAACGATGGGAGTCACAATATAGTATGTCAGAATAGAGTACCGTTAGTAGTATGGCGACCCCTGATTTTTAACATGCATTGCGTCCTTAAGGAACATTCGGCTCATTCCCTGCAGTGCATGTTCCTTACCTGGCACAGCCGGGGGAACGGTGCGACGCAGGGCAGTCACAGTTGCCATGGCAACCTCTTCAGAATTGTACTTGGTGGGGCAAGCATGGCCAGCGGTCACCATGTTGGGTTTCAGCAGGGTCCCCTCCAGATATACATGATGGTCACTCAGAGCCTTGTACACCGCAGCAAGCACCTACAAAATGACAGGCATGCAGGTAAGGTACAATACAAATACAAACTCGTGGCTCACATCTAATCAGCAAAAGGATCTGTCACAAATCAGCAATATAGGAACAGAATAGCAACAGGACGCTCTGAAGCAGGTGTGGCCAACAGTGACCCACGACGACATTTTAAATGGCCTGACTGAGATGGGGGACATTTATTTATTTTTGGGAAAATACAACTAACAAATCAATTTTAATAATGAAATGAAAGTTACATATACATTATTCCCTATACAGGCATACCCCGGTTTAAGGACACTCACGAGTAGGGACATATCGCCCAATAGGTAAATGGCAGCTCGCGCATGCGCCTGTCAGCACGTCCTGAACAGAAATACCAGCTCCCTATCTGTACCGAAGCTGTGCGCAAGCGGGGAGACTATAGAGCCTGTTACAAATGCATTATTTACATCAGTTATGCACGTATATGATGATTGCAATACAGTACAAGCACCGACAAGTGGGAAAAAGGTAGTGCTTCACTTTAAGTACATTTTCGCTTTACATACAAGCTCCGGTCCCATTGCGTACGTTAATGTGGGGTATGCCTGTATTTGTTTTGTGAGCACAGGTTGGCATAAATAAGTACAGATCTATATTGACAGGAGAGCTCCTCTCTCCCTCCCCATTTAGTTTAGCTGTTTAATTTAAACAGGAGGTAGGGGCAGAAGCCCAAAAAGTGCCCATTTATTGGCATGCCTGAACAAAAATAAACCAGTTTGGCCACCCCTGCTCTAAAGCTTCATTTGAAAACATTTCAAATCAATTTTAATGTGAATATTATAATATAGGGGTGCTGAATTATGCTAGTCCATTATAAACGTAAAGAGAATGCCATGACGGGCCATTTTATTTCTGTATGACAAGGAGCCTTTGAGCACCAGCTGTACATGATCGTGCAGTAACATGAACTGAAGAGAGGCCCTCGTGGACCAGTGATTAGTCTTTCCTAGTCAACGATCAAAAGAGCATGACGTAGCTACCAAGTCATGGTGCCCTTGGCATGCCGAGCCTGATGTAGTAGCTGCTTCATAGGACACCCCATTGGTTAAATGCCCTTCTACCGCCTCAGAGTCTCAGCTTACATAGTCAATTAATAAAGAAAATATAGGGTGCTCAAACCCAGGACGACTCTGTTCAGTTCAGTGAGGATAAACATTTAACCCTGGAGATACCAGTGGGAGTGGGTGGTGAATATGTAGACTTGTAAGTCCTTAATAACAGCTGTTAAACTTAACCATAAGAGTCTAAACACCATGAAGAACCCACTCACGTCATCTCCAGGGGTGATGGAAAGGCGTGCCAGCCATGAGGGATCCGAAGTCCAGTGATAGGCAGAAGGAAAAAACGAATGGCGCACAGCCAGGGAGCCAGGTGTAGAGTAAAACTGCTTCTTTATTTGTGCAGGCAGAGAGACAACAGGAGATCCCCTTGATGGGACAAGGACAGGAACCTTGTTGAACCTTGTCCCATCAAGGGGATCTCCTGTTGTCTCTCTGCATGCACAAATAAAGAAGCAGTTTTACTCTACACCTGGCTCCCTGGCTGTGCGCCATTCGTTTTTTCCTTCTACATAGTCAATTAGGCAAGAATTCACTATACAGGGTACAATGCAGGTCTCAATATTTTACACAAAAGCAAGAGCCATGTGATGTTGGAGGACAGTCCACGCACCTTCTCAGTCACATACTGGCAGCGTTTCAGGTCATGGTCTCCATCAGGAAGAATCTCAGGTTCCACAATGGGAACGATGCCGTTCTGCAAGAGGATTGACAAGTCTCATACAGAAGCCGAGAACAAGAGCTTCTAAAACCTTCAAGGTTGAATGACCCAAGTGAGTATGCTACATCTATTTCAAACAATTATATTTCCATTGGTTAATATTCACTTCAGTGCATCAGAACAGTTTAGATCTTGGGACCATTTGGCAATAGCTTAGTATTCTTATGCCATCTTTATATACAAGGGAGTCAGAAAAATACCATAATGGGCAAATTAATGATCATCATTAATCTTCCACTACTTACCTGCTGGCAGATGCTGGCATAGCGAGCAAGCACATTGGCATTCTCCATGATCGCAAGGGAGGAGGGGGTGTTCTCGCTTATCTTCAGCACACTGCGCCACTTGGCAAAGTCAGCACCATCTTTCTTGTACTGAGCGCAGCGCTCAGACAATCCGTCCAATCCTGTAGCAGGTAAAAATTTCATGTGGAGAGGCAAAAATGTCCTTAGATACCAGTTCCCAAAAACTATGCCAGGAAGTGAGATTGTCTGACTTATTCCCTCAACACTATTTGATCCCCCTGCCTGACAAAAAGGAGTACACTGCGCTCTAGAAGGAGAACCTTAATAGCCATCAAAACCTGTCCAACAGCCTACACTCCTTAGCAGTCTAGTTGAAGGTGTGCCAAAATACATGGCGATACAGTACGTCTATGGCAGTGCTCTTCAAACCTCTCCTCGTGACCAAAGGCCAAACCTAGTGTGGCCGTGGATCATGAGGAGGTTTGAAAAACACTTGTCTATGGTACCCATCTCCACTGGCCAATAGCAGAGTTCTTCCCTACAGTGGTGGCCATTAAATCAAATTCTTGTCCTGGTCTGCAGTGCGTTCCTGTACATAATTTAGGTTACAGGATACTGGAGACCATGCAGGCTGTGCTAACAGATGACACCATAAACATGCCATCTAAAGACCAACAAGATCATGTAGTTTAAATATGCCTCTGTCTAAGCTTTTACAATTAAAATGTTTATTCGGCAGCCATATACTACTTCAGTGTTTTTCAACCAGGGTTCCCAGGAACCCTTGAGTTCCCGAGACATCCCTATAAATTTTCAGGTTATTTTAAGATTATACCAAATACAGACGAATTTACAATGAATTTCAGACAGAGGGTTGGGGTTTTGCAGAATATAAATATAATTCCAGGGTTCCTTTATAAAAATTGGAAACCACTGTACTACGACAAAGCAATTGCCTGGAGTTCTAATAAAGCAGAAATGCAAGATAACTGAACCGTGTCTAGAGTAGCGGGATCTGTTCTAAATTAATTTGTTGGAGCCTGCATGCGTGGCATCTGTGCATTTCCAAATAAGCCATCTGATCTGCCAGTTGATGCCATCAGAATGCCAATTTTGGCCCAGATGCTAGACTTATGCTGTAATTTATGGCAATACAAAAACCATAGAGCTACAAATAGAAGTTTATAATTTACACAATTGTAGGTGTGTGTCTCGATCCAAACAATCTTGCTACTAAACAAATGCAGAAAGGCTTCCTCTAACCCACCTTACCTTGAGTTGTTGTTTCGCCATCGGTGCCAGCAAGAGGAACCACACCTTTATCCACCTGCCAGAAACAAACGTATGCCATCAAAACAGCAATACTAGCTCCAGTACTCAACTGTTGTCCCCACCAACATATGGGTGCCAATAAATTGTTAGACTCAATGCTAATATTCCCCTCCAAGTCCCCGCTCACACAGCACGACGTGCGTGCGCTTGTGTGCGCACGGTCATCACAGATGCCTGACGGCCAATGGTAGTGTTAAGTATTGAAACTACCATTGGCTGCAAAGTACGGCGTCGACCCTGCTGCAGTCGCGGGTGTCTTTTCAATCGGTGATCTCCGGCTGCAGCAGCGTGACGTCAATTTCAGCAGCCAATCAACGTCCAGACATTTACATTGATTGGCTGCTGAAATTAAGACTCGACAGTGAAGACGGGGGGTGGGGGAGGGGGTCCAGCCCAGCGCAGCCTAGGATGAAATCATGTATACACATGACTTGTCAGTACACCGGATTGCTGCTTTATTATGTCCTCCTATGCTAAAGGGAGCTCCAGCACAGTGCTGAGGGAGAAAAAAAAAAATGTAAAAAAAAAAAAAAAAAAACACATCACCCCATCCATTTGCTCTGCACCCATGACACTGCGCCGCCGCCACCACCACCCCCCCCCCCCACCCACTGCTCTGTCGGATCATTCCATCTGCTGGGGATGATCACATCGCCCAGCAGACAGAGGCGCGCAAACGCGGACGCAGCGTCGCGAAGCCCCCTGTGTGAACGCAGCCTAATTTCCAGTAACAAGTCAGCTCCTGCCCAGCTATGTGGAATGTTAACACTGCTGGATGCCATAGAAACAGGAGCAGAGAAGATAACAGCAGGTTATCAAAGCAGCCTCTGCCAACACATCTAATAATAGAGGCAGCAAAAGTAGCACAAGAGATTAAATCTCCTTCACGTGTCCTTCTAAAGTGACATCCGAGGACAGAAAAAGGGATGTGGGGGTTTCTGAAAGTAGCAAATAAAACAGAAATGGACACACACACCTTTTTTTATGTACCTTAGAGTTGGACAGTGCAGCCATTCATCAAGGAGAACAAAACTCTTCTTGTGCTGGATTGTGGCTTTTTTGTATTGGCCTAAAACACTTGGCAGACATTTGTTCATACATAGGAACTCGTACTGACTGCATCAAATAATGCTTTCTAGTCATCAGTGCACGCCACAGTCTCACCTTGATCCCTACAAGAATGCCTTTGTCCTTGATCATCTTGACAAAGTTGGTGCCACAGTTCCCCTTCTGGTACATAGTCTCGTGGAAGAAGATCACGCCCCCGATGCATTGCTTCATGCGGTCGTCTCCTTTGAAGAGGAGCTGACGGTACAGGCGCCGGTTCTCCTCAATGTTCTCTACTCCAATTTGACTCAGGCGCTTGGTCATGCTCCCTGGGGAGATCATGAGTGGAAGGAGCACAGCAAGGTTGGTTGTGAACAGGCAAAAGGAACAGGTGTGGATTTGTGGTTACAGGGTAGTAACCAGACACGTGCCCATCTTGGGCATATCACCCTATGCCTCAGCTTACTCTGCTACAACTGGTCAAATAAATAAAAAAATAAAAAAAATTAATCCTCTCTTTGCTTTGGAACAAAACCAGAGAATCGGTGTCAATATTCCACACAAATATAGGACCAAGCATAGCTGCAAAGGGCTTTGGAAGTGAGAGGGGGGGGGGGGGTATAATAGTAGCATGTATGCCATGTAGTACAGGTGTTTTACACCTTTAATGCTGGCGGGGAGGGGGGGCAGGAGATGCAGTCTTGCAAATAAATTAGTAGTAGACACCATTGCTATATGCATAAAGAAACTACAGTTGGGCAGATGGCTCAACCCTTCAATTTGTTCTCCAGCCATCAGCAGTAACATGCTGCCACTCAAAAAAACAAACTATTCAGGGGTCTGGTCATTCCTGGCTTACACCCAGTTTCATGTCTCCCTGTTCACTTATCCCAATCGTATCAAATGCAGTTGCCAAACAGAAGTACTCACCTACAGATTCATCTGCAGCAAGTATCCCCTTCCCAGGGGCCACAATCTGCTGAGCAATATCAGCTAGCTCCTTCTTCTGCTCAGCAGACAGTGCAGGGCATTGGTGAGTCATTTTCTTTGGTCTGCGGGAGACAAAGTGGGTTACTTATACATACTCTATAGTAGAGCAGACCATGCAGCGCTGTACGTAGAATTTTTGCACGCACAATCAGTCCCTCGCCTGAAGATCTTTCAGGCCAATTTGCTGCCTGAGCCGTAGGGAGATACAGTGACTTGTCCACGGTCATAACAGCAGACACTGGGTTCATCTGCCTCAAAGACGCCTTCAGCCTTGTACTGGAATACTTCGTAAAAGGAGTCTGACCAAAACCTATAAAAACGCAGTACTCCTTGGTGTCACTTCAGACGTCTTGAGCATTGCTTTCCCTTAAATCAAAGTTAATATGCTTTGATGGTTCAAGGATTGCGGCCTTGGAGTGCAGCAAAGAGATTAGATGCTAATGAAGCTATAAAGCTCTTTGTGACCTTATACACTGTGTCAAGCACAGTTTCTGCAGCCACGCCAAATATGCCATAACAGTCACCAGTAACTTGTGTGGATTCATAGAAACGTATAAGGTTTTATTCTTCTACTAGCTGAGAGACCCGGCGTTGCCCGGGATGTAATGTTCCCGTTCCTCTCTCTCCTCCCCCCTCTCTCTGTTTGTCCCCCATTCACATCAATCCAGTCCCCCCCCTCCCTCCCTCCTTTACAGCTTCATGTAGCGTGTGTGCGTCAGTCACTGTGTGTTTGCTCGCGCGTCAGTGAGTCTGAGGCAGAAACACAAACACACACAGACTGACTGACGCACACACAGTCAGTGTGTGCCTCAGTCAGTGTGTGCGTGCGTCAGTCAGGCTTTGTGTGCGCGTCAGTCAGTGTGTGCGTGCGTGCGGCAGTCAGTCAGTGTGTGCGCGCGGGGCGTCAAAGGCAGGGGGGGGCGTCAAAGGCAGGGGGGGCGTCAAAGGGAGGGGGGGGGCGTCAAAGGGAGGGGGGGGGCGTCAAAGGGAGGGGGGGGGGCGTCAAAGGGAGGGGGGGGGGCGTCAAAGGGAGGGGGGGGGCGTCAAAGGGAGGGGAAGGGGCGTCAAAGGGAGGGGGGGGCGTCAAAGGGAGGGCGTCAAAGGGAGGGGGGAGGGCGTCAAAGGGAGGGGGGAGGGCGTCAAAGGGAGGGGGGAGGGCGTCAAAGGGAGGGGGGGGGGCGTCAAAGGGAGGGGGGGGCGTCAAAGGGAGTGGGGGGCGTCAAAGGGAGGGGGGGGGCGTCAAAGGGAGGGGGGGGGCGTCAAAGGGAGGGGGGGGGCGTCAAAGGGAGGGGGGGGCGTCAAAGGGAGGGGGGGGCGTCAAAGGGAGGGGGGGGCGTCAAAGGGAGGGGGGGGGCGTCAAAGGGAGGGGGGGGGCGTCAAAGGGAGGGGGGGGGCGTCAAAGGGAGGGGGGGGGGCGTCAAAGGGAGGGGGGGGGGGCGTCAAAGGGAGGGGGGGGGGCGTCAAAGGGAGGGGGGGGCGTCAAAGGGAGGGGGGGGCGTCAAAGGGAGGGGGGGGGGCGTCAAAGGGAGGGGGGGGGGCGTCAAAGGGAGGGGGGGGGGCGTCAAAGGGAGGGGGGGGGCGCCTCAAAGGCATGGATTCCTCCCCCTGCATTTCCTGCAGTGGACAGGAGGGGGGGGGCAGTGGACAGGAGGGGGGGGGGGCAGTGGACAGGAGGGGGGGGGGGCAGTGGACAGGAGGGGGGGGGCAGTGGACAGGAGGGGGGGGCAGTGGACAGGAGGGGGGGCAGTGGACAGGAGGGGGGGGGGGCAGTGGACAGGAGGGGGGGGGCAGTGGACAGGAGGGGGGGGCAGTGGACAGGAGGGGGGGGGCAGTGGACAGGAGGGGGGGGCAGTGGACAGGAGGGGGGGGGCAGTGGACAGGAGGGGGGGGGGCAGTGGACAGGAGGGGGGGGGGCAGTGGACAGGAGGGGGGGGGGGCAGTGGACAGGGGGGGGGCAGTGGACAGGAGGGGGGGGCAGTGGACAGGAGGGGGGGGGCAGTGGACAGGAGGGGGGGGGGCAGTGGACAGGAGGGGGGGGGCAGTGGACAGGAGGGGGGGGCAGTGGACAGGAGGGGGGGGCAGTGGACAGGAGGGGGGGGGCAGTGGACAGGAGGGGGGGGGCAGTGGACAGGAGGGAGGGGGCAGTGGACAGGAGGGGGGGGGCAGTGGACAGGAGGGGGGGGCAGTGGACAGGAGGGGGGGCAGTGGACAGGAGGGGGGGCAGTGGACAGGAGGGGGGGGGCAGTGGACAGGAGAGGGGGGCAGTGGACAGGAGGGGGGGGGCAGTGGACAGGAGGGGGGGGGGCAGTGGACAGGAGGGGGGACAGGAGGGGGGACGCAGTGGACAGGAGGGGGGACGCAGTGGACAGGAGGGGGGGGCAGTGGACAGGAGGGGGGGGCAGTGGACAGGAGGGGGGGGCAGTGGACAGTGACACAGACACACACACACACACACACACACACACACACACACACACACACACCTCAGTTGATGCGCCCTTTCTCAGTTCCGTTTGGCGCCGGAGGTGGGGAGCGACACCTACCTGTACTTCCGGGCGCCGCCACCGTCTGACTCGGCGCCGCGAGGGAGGAAGGGGGTCCGCCATCTTACGCGCCGCGTGGCAGCTGCGGGAAGCGAGGTGATTTGGAGCGGGGAGGGGGGAGAGGTGATTTGGAGCGGGGAGAGGTGATTTGGAGCGGGGAGAGGTGATTTGGAGCGGTGAGGGGGAGAGGTGATTTGGAGCGGTGAGGGGGGAGAGGTGATGCCGCTGGGGAGGGGGAAAGGTGATTTGGAGCGGGGAGGGGGAGAGGTGATGCCGCTGGGGAGGGGGAGAGGTGATGTCGCTGGGGAGGGGGAAGAGGTGATGCCGCTGGGGAGGGGGAAGAGGTGATGCCGCTGGGGAGGGGGAAGAGGTGATGCCGCTGGGGAGGGGGAAGAGGTGATGCCGCTGGGGAGGGGGAAGAGGTGATGCCGCTGGGGAGGGGGAAGAGGTGATGCCGCTGGGGAGGGGGAAAAGGTGATTTGGAGAGGGGAGAGAGGTGTGTGTGTGTGTGTGTGTGTGTGTGTGTGTGTGTTTTATTTATTTTTTTGGACCTTTGGCCCGTCACTCCGCCTCAGGCCAATGAGAGGTGTGGGGGGCGGGGCCAAGGGGGTGGTGTGAGTGTGTGAGGCCAATGAGAGGTGTGCGGGGGCGGGCGGGCCAAGGGACCAATGAGATTGCCGCTAGGGACACC
Organism: Ascaphus truei; assembly: GCF_040206685.1. Taxonomy (NCBI): domain Eukaryota; kingdom Metazoa; phylum Chordata; class Amphibia; order Anura; family Ascaphidae; genus Ascaphus; species Ascaphus truei. The sequence goes on along the minus strand of NC_134485.1, from coordinate 105,406,054 downwards.
GGACATCCAGCAGGCAGGCATGCATGCATGCAGGCAGGCAGGCAAACATACAGTGCTTTCACTAATATAGTATAAGATACAATGGCATGCAATTATCGAATAAGTCCTGTGGTCATGAACACTCGAATTGCATGCAAGCCCGATTTGTGAATCATTTTTTCCTTTTTAAACTATATATTCTTATATGACCAATCCATGCTTAATATGAAGGCACACAATACCAAGTATTATAGCCAGTCCACCACTAGCTTCAGATGTGCACAAAACACTGAAAGTTATATCAGCCACAGTTACCTTCCTGCACACAATTGAATATATTACAACAACATTACACACACACACACACACAAGCTTGCTTTTTTATTTTAAAAATCTGAACAGGAATCTCGTTACCTATTGTGTCTAAACCCAGGTACAAAAAAAAAAAAAAAAAAAAAAAAAAAAAAAGAAGGAGAAGGCTGGAGCCTAAAATGGATTATAAACTGGAATATTAATTGCCCATACAGATTTTCTTGTTAAATTCCAGGAAAGGAGCTGAATATCTTGTACACATACAATAAAAAAAAAAAATATTTAAAATTGCTAACCGCTCTAAATCTCCAGATGACATTTACATTTTTTTTTTTAACGCAACAGGCAAAATTATAGGCATACGATGTGTCTCTAGTAAAGAAAGTGTTAACACAGTTAATATCACGCCCCCAGCTCTGGCATCACAAGCGAGGCTCCCCTAGTAACCAACGCACAAGAATATGGAAGCAACAAAAAGAACTAGTCACTGGAAACAGAACCACCCCTCTGAGAAAAGCAAGCATCATGGCAACCCTGTATAAAGGAAAAAAAAACACAAGAGCTGGACTTTGCGTACAGAGAAATGAACAGCCTGGGAGGATGCACAGAGCCTGCGGGGAACATTTTAGAACTGTCATCCTCCATTACGGTGACCTTGTTATGTCCTTCACCTGCCTGAGTGAATAATGCATGTAGCAGGGAGAACAGGCAGCAAGGAAATGAGAGCACTGCTCAACTGAAACTGTGTGTAGCACTGTACATTTGCAGAAATGTCATGGGAGGAAATGGGGAAGCTTCCCTAAAATATACCTCCAGGTACACATTTTTCCCTTTCTCCATTTCAATCCTCCCCCCCCCCCTCCCGCACCCCCCCCCCCCCCCCCCCCCAACATTTCAAATACAAAGCACATAGTGAAAAATATAGTCTGTTCATACATTTGTCTTTTTCCCTTACTTTCCAATTCCCTCCAGGTGAAACTGCCTGGCTGCAGTGCCAAGTCTGCATTTACACCCAGAAAAATAAACAGACAGAGGCCCTGAACCCCCAGTTCCAAGTCTCTTCGCCATATATACCAGGGGTGGGCAACTCCAGTCCTCAAGGGGTCACCAACGGGTCTTCAGGATTTCCCTGAAGCAGGGATATCCTGAAAACCTGGCCTGTTGGTGGCTCTAGACTAGGGCTGGAGTTGCCCACCCCTGAAAGAGATACGACTAAAAAAAAGCTGTCGGGCAGCAAACATATGTATCTTGGAAGACAGAAGAAGAGGAACAAGGATCAATGTCTCCGCTACAAAACTGGGGAAACGTTTTAGCAAATAAAATGCAGCAGATTCATCTAAAAAAAAGAGAGACATACAATAGGAAGCCATGGGATTTGTGCATTTGATAGATCTTGTGCATTTTATTAGCTTCAGTTATACAGCCTTGAGACTGACCCAGAACCCTAATGATGTAATCATGCTAGTTAGTTAATGTGAAGTGACATTTAAAATGATGGATATTCAATCCTGCCCTCGTTATGGATGCCTGTGTGAGAAGAGATGTGCATGCAGGAGGGGAGAGCAGAGAGAAGACAAGGCGGGTGGGGGAGGGTAAAGGAGTGAAATGAATGGGAGAGATGTACAGGCGATAGCATCATTAGGGATATAAGGACAAACATGGCCTGATCATTAAGCTGTTGCAGGTCATGTACTGTAAATACAACACCAATCAGTTCTCAACACAATGACAATTGAGAGATGTTGCTTTGTAGTACAATGACTAGTACCCATGAATATTAAGATAACCCACCATGCAGATCTTCTGCATTATTTGCAATTGGGAACAGTGCAGCCATCTTTAAGTACCCTAAAAACTCTGCAATGTTTTTGCACCCCTATATAATCTGCAGGCGTTATGGTAGATTCAATGGACGGCCCATGTTGGCAAGGGAAAATTCACAATCACCTAGCCAGTGGTTTACAGGCATTAGGTTAAGGCAGCAGTGCACAAACTGGGGGGCGCAGCAGTTAGAGGTCCCACGCTCTCCCCCCAGGCATTTAAATGCCAGGGGACCGTGCGAGGCCTCTATAATACACTTACCTTCCCGCGACATATCGTCCTGGTAACCTGGCGTCAAATGGTTACCATGGCAACGTGACATCACATGACCCTGCGCATCATTTGACGCTGGGGTCGAGCACGAGGCAAGCCGGCAGGGGTGCGCACGGCAAAAGTTTGCGCACCACTGGGTTACGGCAGGGATGCGCAAACGTTTAAATTCGCACCCCCCCCCTTACCTGCTCTCAGGCTCCATGCATCATATGACATCACAACATCATGTGACGCATCCCCATTTGACCCCGCATTGTCATGGTGACGCGTCAGGGAAGAGCCAGCTGAGAGCAGATAAGTGAAGTTGCAGAGGCCTCGCGCCTCCCCCGGCATTTAATTTTCACAGCCTGGGGGAAAAGCACAGGGGCTCTGCAACCGCATGCCCCCCTTACAAAATCCCACACCCCCCAGTTTGCACACCGCTGGGTTAAGGAAGCCTATAACTATTTTGTGAAATTCTGCAGAACCCCAAACCTCTAATAGAGCGTCTGAGATCAGATGCATTGTAAGGAACCCCAACCCTCTCTAACAGCGCCTCTGAGATCAGATGCATTGTACGGAACCCCAATCCTCTCTAATAGTGTGAGATCAGATGCATTGTAAGGAACCCCAACCCTCTCTAATAGAGCGTCTGAGATCAGATGCATTGTAAGGAACCCCAACCCTCTCTAACAGCGCCTCTGAGATCAGATGCATTGTAAGGAACCCCAACCCTCTCTAATAGCGCGTCTGAGATCAGATGCATTGTAAGGAACCCCAACCCTCTCTAATAGAGCGTCTGAGATCAGATGCATTGTAAGGAACCCCAACCCTCTCTAACAGCGCCTCTGAGATCAGATGCATTGTAAGGAACCCCAACCCTCTCTAACAGCGCCTCTGAGATCAGATGCATTGTAAGGAACCCCAACCCTCTCTAACAGCACATCTGAGAGCAGATGCATTGTAAATTTTTCTGTATTTATTACAATTTTCAAATTATGTGAAAATTGCAGGGAACCAGTTAGGGGTGCCCATGGAACCAAAGCGTTCCCAGGAACTCCATGGTGAAAAACCACTGATCCAGTGAGAAGGTCTGACTTACTGACACTCCTCACCCATCTATGTGTCGCATTAAAACAAACTAACTTCTTGGCTGCCAAGGAGCCAGAAACATTGCAAGGCCCCCCTTCGGCAGTGCAGAGGTTAAAAACAACTCCTGCAGCGAAGCATTGAATTAAAAAGGGAGTACCTCATTATAGACATTAAAGCCCTGCATTAATACATACGCGAATACATCAACGAGCCCACCCCACAGTGCACAGTTATGCATGATTGCACTACAAATCCGCTGCATTCAGATCACATCATTAACGGCGCTGTATAAAAAGCCGCCCAAGGGGTGACCTGCATTGGAGCATCGCACCAGCACAGCCACACACGCACAGCACATTGCAGCCGGAGATGTAGGTGTAACACTCACCTCGCGTATTGCGATGTATAGTTACTGACTGCTCCGGTATGAACTGATTCTGCTGCAGAGCTACGTGACTCCGGAGCACTAATACCACCGCCCCGCCCCGCCCCGCCCCGCCCCTCCGCGCTGATTGGGGAGTGACGTCACAAGGGCATTATTCTCCCCGGCGCTGGCTGACGTCATTAGCTGCCTGGGTACTCAAAACCCCTCCCCCCCCCCCATTATTATTTGTCTTGAAGTTGTTATGCTGTTGGGTAGTCTTATCATATTATGTGTTTCCTATGTGTTCATGTAGTGTAACAAGTACTTCTTTTTATACAGTGCAAATAACAGTTGTATTATATCTGAGAATGGTTTCAGAGCACTGCCTTAATACTGGGCTTTATATCAACATTAAAACCAGGCCTGCAAGTGGTAGGTAGTCTGGTACCCATACCATCCAAACATGCCTATCAAGGCCAAGGTATGAAATGTAGAATGATTATTGCATACTTGCTGCAGATTTCCATTGAACCGTTCTCAATATACAGATGTAGCAAGGCTTACACTCCCCATGACCACGAGAAACTTGGAAACCACTGTCTAAATCCACGGCAATTCTTTACATTTTGCAAGTTAGATGCGATTACGACGACTGAGATCTTGATTGCCAATGACAGTACCACTATTCAGTCACTAACTAATCAAATTGATGTTATAAACACCACTCTTGACTCTACAGCTAATGCAAGTGTTAAGCAAATTGAGAAGGATCTGGAGGCGTATACCACAGAATTTATTTCTTTTAAAAAAAAGACATTCTTCAGGGACTCCCAAGACTTTAAACTAAATAAAGTCTATAGATGGACACATAATCATCAGAATAGGCGCAAAAAGAAGTTCACCAGAATCCCAACAAATGCCACAGACCCTACATCAGGATTCTTAACATCAGATATTGAATCTTCAGACGGTGACAGCAGAGGCCTGGAGACTAGTGATCAAGATCACCAGTCTTTTTTAGGATCAGATCACACAACAAGGGGAGATCTAAAACCCCAAGAGGCAAAAAGATTCCTAAGAGGCAAACCACAAGGAGCCTCGGGAACAGATTTTCGGAAAGCGAACAACAAAACCAACAAATCAGGGAAATAGATGATCTTCGGATCATCAATTTATCAGAGTTGTCTTTGACCCATGTTCAACAAACAGTATTAAAATTGGGGTTATCTTTCTCACCCACGTCATCAACTGATACCTTTCATTGGGTCAAGGACCTCCATTTATTTTGCAGAAAACTCTTATTGCACAAATTTTATGCTAAAAGATCATTTGAGACAGAAAGTGCCGATTTGGCCTCAGGTCAGATTTGGAACACACAGGAGCGTAACCTGATCATGGATTTGGAAGTTAGTTTTGGTGAGGAGGTGGGTTCTTAGGCATCTTCGATCAGCGATACCACTTCCAGAGCCCTGTCGAGTCTGGTGCCTAAATCTGTCTTTTGTCCTCCCCTGCAGACATCATCACAGATTGAGATCTTTGCGAGCCTGGTCTCTAATGAAGTCTCCAAGATACTGAGATTGCGTGGCCCCATGAATCTTACCAGAGGACAGTCGTGCGCAATTAAGGAGTTGCGGGACCTCGGGGACGTGGAGATCAAGCCGTCGGACAAAGGTGGGAATGTTGTCCTGTGGCCTAAGAATATGTACGAGAGGGAAGCTTTACGCCAGTTAAGGGACAAAAACTGTTATCGTATTCTCCCGGGCGACCCTACAGACAGATTCAAACATGATTTAGACAAACTTATTATGGAGGCTGTTTCACAGGGCATCATTACCACTAAACAGAGTTCGGCCCTGGTCTCCAGGTTTCCCGTGGTTCCCACTTTTTATATGCTGCCCAAGATCCACAAGGACCCCTCCTGCCCACCAGGACGTCCCATTGTCTCTGGCATAGGGGGGCTGTGCGAGCCCATCTGCCGTTTCCTTGATACATTTTTAATCCCTATTGTTGAAACATTGCCATCTCATCTGAGGGACACATCTGATGTGCTCCTCAGATTGGACCAGGTCGCCCTTGAGGGAGGTACCGTGCTAGCTACATGTGATGTAGAATCACTATACACCAATATCAACCATGGTGATGGTTTACAAGCAGCACTGTACTTCCTATCGAGGGAAGGTCTGGCCCCTGAGATGGTAGAATTTTTGTTGGACTTGTTACAATTTATTTTGACCCATAATTATTTTCTTTTCAAGTGCCAATATTATTTACAAATCAGGGGTACAGCAATGGGTGCGACAGGCGCGCCCTCCTATGCCAACCTATTTTTAGGACTTTGGGAAAGGGAGGTTGTCTTTCAGGATAATGTGGATCCTGGGTCAAAGCATGTGATTCTCTGGTTGAGATTCATCGACGATATCCTTATCTTCTGGGATGGTACATCTCGGGAGTTTGAGGGGTTCGTCGATGGTTTCAACCAGAACTCACTTAACATTAAGCTCACGTCAGTCTCGAGTCAAATATCAGTGGAATTCCTGGATCTCAGGATCTCTCTCAGCGAGGATGGATATATTGAAACAGATATTTTCCGCAAAATGACTGCTACTAATTCCATTCTTCATGCAAGTAGCAGTCATCCGCCCCATCAGATTAAGGGGATCCCCGTGGGAGAGTTCCTGAGACTCAGGAGAAATTGTTCCACACAAGCAATCTATACTAGCAGAGCCAATGAAATTACATCAAGATTCCTACAAAGGGGGTATAGTAGGACTTCGATTAAACGAGCTAGGAGAATCAGTGAGGCCAGGCTCCCATCTTCTCTTCTGGTTACAGGGAAGGACAATCGAATGGCACCGGACAAGAAAATCAGGTTCATTGCCACGTACAACAGGAACTGGCAGAGCTATCGCCAGGCTATCCAGAAACACTGGCATCTGTTGCGATCCGATCCGGATCTATGCCAAATTTTAGGACCAAGAGTGGATCTGGTAAACCGCAGAGCTCCGAACCTAAAGGATAAATTGGTTCGGAGTCATTATAGTGTCAATAAGGCTACCCACTTCCTCTCCAAAAGGATGACCCTGAGATTTCTTGCCTGTAAAACATGTTCAGCATGCCAATATATGACGAATACATCTATCTTCCTTAATACACAGAACTCAAGGACATTTAAGATTAAAATGCCTTTAAATTGTAAGAGTAAGGCAGTAATATACTCTCTTTCATGTCCTTGTTCCAAAACATATATTGGGACGACGCGAGAAATTCGCTTCCGCGTCCTTGAACATGTTAGGAACATCAAAAACGCAGAGCAAGACCTCCTTAGGGGCAAGAAATTAACCACAGTGGCAAGACACTTTAAAAACTTTCATAACTCCAATCCAGGCTTATTGTCAGCTTTTGCCTTTGATCAGGTTTCACTGGGGTTACGGGGCGGAGATTTAGAGAGGCGCCTTTTGCAGAGAGAGTGCCAATGTGGATTTTCACATTGGGCACTCTCCTCCCTCATGGCCTTAATGAATATACAGGTTATGCCATGTTTTTGTAATCTATGGAATGTCCTCTCTTTCTCTCCTCCTGACATATCCACCAGGGGGATCGTATATGATGCACATTATTTTATTATTTATTTGTATTCATTTAATTTCAGTTTGTATATTTATTATAAATCAATTTAATTATTATATAATTTATTTATATTTTATATTTATGGGGTTTTTATAGTTGGAATAGTTATGAAATCCTCCTTAATAAATATAATACACCCTTTTATTTTGACACATGTAACACATTTATTCACACATTAAGGAATTTATACCTTTATTATTATTACACAGTTTGGGTGGCTTAAACTGCATAATTTAATCACAATTTCACATTTTTTCCATCTATACGACCTCATAGCCCCTGTGTGTTCCTTCTCTTTCTATGGAAGTAATACTAGTGTTGAGGAATCTGTACTTTTCTGACATCTATTTGTGCAAAGGATCTTTTCTGCAGTAATCTCTGGTATTTATATTTACTAATTTGTGCTTTCCCCTTTCTACTCTCTGACCCAATCCTTCTAGTCAGGCAAGTTCCCATGAAGTGAAAACTTCCATAGAAGATGATTCTCTTTCCTGGCGGTGCTGAGCTGTCTGTTCCACTACCCGGTTCAGGACAATGATGTATTCACGTGATGTGGACACCGCAAGCTCTATGGTGATATCCGAGCTAATACAGATTAAGCGCGGCTTTGTTTACATTTTGAAATGGAAACCTCCCTTGGATGACATGACGGGAGGCGGTTACTTTGTTGCAATTACGTGCCTCACTACGATGACACGTTATAATCTCTATCAGCTCATTATACATTCACTGCTATTGCCGGTCCACTCGTGAGACTTCAAGCACAATGTGATATGTGGGCTGTTCTGATTGGAGCAATGCTCGATAAGGAACCAATAGGAACCATGTTTACATTTCATGCTGGTTAGACCATCTTACCATTATGCAGTGTCAATTTGTATCTCACGAATCAGCTGCTTATGCCCTCTGTTCACAACCTTATTGGACTACGCTAATTGGTTTTGTGTATTTAAACCTCAATTGGACGCTACTTTATTAAGCCCCTAGAAGAAGCAAAGGGTGCGAAACGCAGCGTCGGGCTTGTCTTTGTGTGTACTCCCCTTGGATCCCCCTCATCGGCTGTGAACTCTCTCTGCAACAATATTACAGATCTATGCCTCTCATACAATCTTAGGATTTCACAACAAGGACATTATATTCATGATCAGTGATTGACAAATCACCAAAAAATCTACTCGCCACACAAGAAAATCTACTCGCCACCTAGTACCAAACGTGTGCTGCTTGGGCCAATATTTACTCGCCCGGGGGTTAAATCCACTCGCCCGGGGCGAGCAAATGTATAGGTTTGTCGAACACTGTTCATGATGATCTGCAAGTATACACAATGATTTTTTCATTTCATTAGTGGTGCCCTCGTGTTATTTATTTGCTTCCTTGGTGACCTAGGTGGTACTGTTTTGGCAATTACCATTATTAGCAGTTAATAGTTCACAGCATACAGCTGCTATAAAAATAATTTTTTGACCAGCCGGTCTTTATATATCTCAGGAGTTGACTTCCCTTTTTTTCCCCCTGAGTAGCAATATTCTGTTTTCACTATATATTTATTTAGAACTACAGTATTGCTTTGATATTTTGTATGTTTCACAGCTGCAGAGATCATTTGGGGATTGTTTTAACTTTGTATCTTTTTAGTGTTTTCCATGTCCATAAATAAACATCTTTTCATTATCATTTTTGCTTGAGTGCTTTTAGTGGGACACTTTTCTTTTTTATATATATATAGCAAATGGAAATATTACCGTATGCTCATTTTCATGTCTTAGACAGGTCTGCCTTCCGCCTTTCACCATTATCACCCAGCACACAGTACTTCCACTGCAGCAAGGGATTCTGGGAAATAACATGCAAATGAGCACACCGTGCCAACTGTTGTCTCAAGCTCACATTACATGAATAACCCTTAAGCCAATGCATGCTGCTTTAAACACAGCTTTTAAACATAGCTTGGGATGAGATGCAAAGCCAGTAAACCCACTCACAGACAAACTGTTTCGACCTTGTTGGTCTCTTCAGTGTGAGGTTGGTTGCACTGGCTCTGCTGGTTTGAGACTAAGAGTAGATCTTCACTACACATTATTAAGGTTATGGTGGGTAAAAAAAGTGACAAAATCCCTCCACAGTAAAGCATATAGCAAGTAGAAATATTACGGTATGCTTATTTACATGTCTAAGACAGGTCTGCAACCCCGCCTTTCACAATTATCACCCAGCACACAGTGCTTCCACTGCAGCAAGGGATTCTGGGAAATAACATGCAAATGAGCACACAGTGCCACCTTTTGCTTCAAATCCATATAACATGGTCCCCTATAAGCTTATGCTTGCTGCGTTTCACAGCTTTGAGCACAGCCTGGGTTAAGATGCCAGTAAACCCACAAACAGACAGCCGTTTCGACCTTATTGGGTCGAATATATATATATATATTAGTGTCAAAATGAGTGCTACAGAGCGTGGCCAAATTTATACAACAAAAGACAGAAATGCCCAATGGTACATCCAATGTAACAAATACATAGTGACGTCGCTTCCAGGCTTATAACGCTTTGGCCAAAGGGTTTAACTAAATGACCCTTACTAAAGAGAATATTGAAGTATTTCACTATGTATTTTTGTCACATTGGATGTAGCATTTGGCATTTGTCTTTTGCTGTATACATTTGGCCACGCTCAGTAGCTCTCCTTTTGACACTAATTTATATATATATATATATATATATATATATATATATATATATATATATATATATATGATGTGGTGGGTTTTGGGGTTCTGAACTTGCAGGGATTGTGTGTTTATCAATTGGTCCCCACCCCGCACTGGTCCCTTTTCTACCGGTAGACCCACGGGTCCCAAACCTTATTGAGTTTTTTTGTTGTGTGTTTTAGGAAGAAGGAATGTCTTTCCATCAACATGATTCCATTGATTCTGTTGACAACTTGTCTCCTGGGGGGAGCTATTATTTTTTTTCCATGAGGTGGGTATTGAGCACCTAGCTGCTGTTAATATGAGATGTGAGCCTGCGTTAACGCGAGTTACCACCTTCTATAGGTTTAGCTAGGATAAGAACCAGAGGAGGCAGAGGCATTCTCATTCCCACCATCTCCTCTACTAGGTCCTGAATACCCTACTAGAATCTACGTATTTTAGGTCATGTCCACCATATGTGAACTAGATCACCTATTTCACCACAATCCCTCCAGCAACTGTCTGTACACCTGTAACAGGGACTTAACCCCGTTTCAATGAGGCTTCAACAGAAAGCCTCTAGTGGTCTGAGGAATCCAGCAGGGAACTGGTTAATTGCAGCTAAAGACAATTAACCTGTCTCCGGCTGGCTAATCAGGCTTGTACAAAAGCCTCCTGCTGGAAACTGCAAGAGAGAGACTCCTGAGCACAGCCAAAACTGGGCAGCTAAAGGAGATGATGTCATGAGCACAAGGCTTTGCTGATATCAATGCACCAGGAACCAGACCTCCATTCCTGGGCACAGAGTACCCAGGAACCCGCCAGAGGCTGGCCCCTCAACAGACAACAACCAGACTCGGAGACTGCCACAAAGAGCCCCTGCTTACAGGTACCTCTTGGAACTTTGGGGGTTATAGGTTGGAAAGAGGCGTATCCTCCCAGCCCTGCAGATAGTGGCTGGGTAGTGAGTTAGCCCTTACAAAAGGATAGACTGTTTTATTTATTTTGTGGTTTCTGCATTGTTTAAAGTGATGGTCAGAATAAAACCATGGTTTATTTTCCCCCAAATCTGTCTCCCTGGTTGTACTTCTACACATGTCTCCTAAAACACCCTGGGTACATTTTGCTCAGTTTGTGGGGTGTGAGGAATTCCCAGTCTTTTTAATATTCACTCCCCCCCCCCCCCCCCCCCAAAAAAAACAAGCAATTGGTTGCAATTTTGTTTTTAGTGTGTAAAGCAAGTTGACCAAGATTTAGGTGTTGCTTTTGGAAAAGTTAATTTTAAAACAAGGATAGCACTTTGTAGTATAAAGCACGGGTGTGCACACTGGGGGGGGGGGGGGGGGGGTGCGGCACTTGCAGAGGCCCCGCGCTCTTCCACAAGGCATTTAAATTAAATGTCGGGGGATCGCGTGAGGCCTCTGCAACTTCCCTTACCTTGTCTTCGGTGACACGTTGCCATGGTAATGTGCCGACAAATGACGCTGTGGGGTCATGTGACCCCATGGCGTCATTAGACGCAGAAGACACGGAAAGGAGGGGGGCGCAAGCAGGGAGGGAGAGCATCCAGGGGACGCAGCAGGGAAAGTTTGGTATAAATGACTTCTGCAAAAAGGATAATGTGAATTAAAATTAATTGTTTCAAGAAGTGTAATGGTTAATATCAGGGGTTGACCATGACAATGAAGAAGATCCAATTAGAATGTAATATATTGCTTTTCTCAGGATAAAGCAGAATTTCTAAACTGTTAGAATATATATGCTAGAAAACAATATGTATTTTCTTTAGTTTGTAGGGACTTGCAGAACATTGACCACTATGATAACATTGTGACTCCTCTTCACCGCCAGAGAAACCACAATGCTTTGCAGGCCACGCTCTCTACAAAGGTCTGATCTTGGTTCTAGTTCATTAACAATTTGGAAACATTGTAAATTTACCTGCAACACTGGAGCAAAAGAAACAAGCAAACATGTTCAAAAGAAAAATACAAGCTGGGTTTGAGTAAGATTAATTTAAAAAAAAATTGGCAACAGTTTTACAGCATGGAGACTATTTCGTTGGTGGAAGCAACATTAAATATGTTTTTTGACGAAAGACTGTGGTGCCAGAGATGTTTGCAATGCATTGCTATGGCACCGAAGTGATTAATACATGAATATCTAAAGATCTGTCTAGGAAGGGAATTGATGGGCCAGGGTAGGTTACTCAACTCAAAAGTGGGTAAATAATTTCCATTGGCTACTAAGGACTTCTCTTTAGAATGACCCCTACATGTTGCTTACAGACACTTGTTTGTTGTTACATGTATGTATAGCGTTATTCATATAAAGAAAGCGGGTGTGTGAGGAGAATTTGTAGGGGTGTGTTTTAGTGGAAGGGGAATATAGCCGAGTGGAGTCAACGGCGCAGATAGGAAGGCAGTTCCTGTGAACTGAGAAGGAAGGAGAGATGGGGAGATATGAATGGAATTGGCGCCATAAGGCTTGTTTAAAGAAAAGTGTCATTTTGAAAAAGGTGAGTTTCGAGTGAATATCAATAGCAGAGGAGGCATGGCGGTGCAAGTTCAGTGTTGAGAAGCCAGAGTGCTGGGCAATAAAAATGGATTTAGGATAAGGGCAATGTGCAAAATGTCATAAATTCAATATATGAATGGCTGTGCTGCAGAGTGAAGGGCGCTGAGGCTGGAGTCTGTGATAGAAAATGTCCTCCTTTCCAGCGCCGTTCAACTCCCATTTCCAGGGACAGCAGGTGTAACGTTGTCTACTTCTTGTTCCATTCCCTGTTAATCCACTTTAAAAATGGGACACTGCCTGCCCCTGCAGTGCTGCTTCCCCAGAGTGTGTCTCTTTCTGTCTCTCTCTCAACCCACTTAAGTTCTGCTCAGGTACAGCTCAATTAACGCAAGAGCGGCACAGAAGACAAATGTTATTTGTAGTCAGACATTTCTCATAGCTATGCTAGCTTTTGGATTTACTAATCAGATCAGTACCGCAGATGTTAATAGCAGAGACAGCAACAAGGCACCCAGTGCATACCTGTGAAAAGAAAGATGAAGCCTGTTAGGATCTTACAAGACGAGTCCTCGGTCATTCCCTGTTAAACTCTACTTTAAAATGGTCCCCTTTAAAGATGGGATGCTGCCTGCCCTTGCAGTTAGGGGCAGATCCTGTGCTGGTCAGAGTGTGTTTTGTCAACACACATCCAAATACAAGCGGTCAAGATTACATCAGCGGAAAGTGCCCTGATCGCAGTCAATTACTGTACCTTGAAGTTACCTTCAGCCCGACATCATATTGATGGTTTGCATGGCATACATCCTTCCCCTCCTCCCGTAGACTAAGGACGTGCCCTTGAGGTCACCTAGAAGCCCAGGATAATCGATTTAACTCCCAATGGGGGAGGGCAGCAGCCAGCTGCTTTACTCTGTTGTTAAACTGTGCCATCAGCGCAGGTTTGTTTTTTGACCACACAGGGATAAGGGGATTCACTGAATACCGTGTACTTTAAATGCCAATGGTGGAACTGCAATGTACATACATAAGGGAGCTATCCCCGCTCAGTGGATCCAGTTTTCAAATGGTTTATTTTGAAGGACATAGTGTACAATCCTTTGATTATAAGTGCCTTTTCTTTTCAAATATAAACACAATTAGACATGTACAGTAAATAAAGGATGGGGTGCAGAACAAAGAAATATCAAATACAGTTCATGGTGGTGTAGCAGTCATGTAAAATGCCTACAGTCATCTCTCCTGCTGGCAGCAAGGCCTGGTAAGTGTGGGCATGCCAGCAGTAATCATGGAGGCTTTCCCTCACACCCTGGTGGGGTGCCCTGTGTATGGATGGGACTGGTCACATGCTCTGACTCCATGGTTAGTGATGTCAGAGGTGTGTCAGCCTCAGAAGTTACATAAGGCACAGCACTGTGTCTAAAGTTAGTTCTACCTGAAGTCTGAGTTGAGGAAGGAGTTCGGCTAAGAGGAGTAGTTCAAGTTCTGCTAGAGTGTCAGTTATGTTCTAGTAACTCCATGGGAGACTGTGTCCAGGGACCTGGCACAGGGCAGTGATTCCTGCGGGAATAGTGAATCCCTCATCTAGGTGACATACCTATCAAAGGGGAGCACGGGCGAGATGATCGGCTAAATACACCCCATTGTGGAGGGCAGCTATGCCCACTGTGACAATAAAGATGGAGCTGATCAGAGAAACCCCTGTGTGTGAGAGTCCAATGATTACACAGGAGGTTGCACCACCGAGGAGTTCCTCGTCAGGATCATCCCCATGCGGACGCAGGGGCCCTGGTGAGGTGGAGGCGCTGCACTGGAACTAGGTGAGACTCAGCACACTACCTCAGCTGCCTGTCTGACGGGTCCTCCCCACACACCATCATGCGGGAGACTCAGGAGTCCTGTAGCCAACAGGTGCACCATCAGGCATATCTACACTGTAATGGGGTCCGGTTAGACCACAGGGGCCAATGTGAGATTGGGTGGGTCAGGCCGGGCCAGAAATACCGTTACATTTGGAGGCGAGCTGCTGAGATCAGATCTGTCATCAGGACAGGCTCTAGCTAGGCACACTGGGAAACAGGGATAGAGTCTGCTGCCACTCTGTGCTGCGTAGGGACGGACCTAGGGGTGGTCAGGGGGCTGACGGGATATTGTCAGTTCGCAGGGACAACCTAGGGGCCTGAAAGGAGTGAGGGGTTTGGAGCCGGGCTATAGCTGACCGAGTCACCTTGAGGCAGTGCTAGTTGGTAGGATGCCAGAAGGGATAGCCTGTTAACATGGTCAGGAATCCTGGAGAGGGTCTGCGCTAGGCTGACCAAGACAGGTAGACGCCCCAAGTACTGCATGGCAGAGCCAGAGTACCTAGCCCATTCCAGACACTCACCGTAGGGAGCACAGACTGGGAGGAAGGAGTCACAGCAGACACTGAGAGAGTGAGCCTAGCCTGAGGTAGTGCAACACTGGGTCACACCTAGATAAGGTACACATGTGGTGGTGCATCTGAAGCTAATCTTTATTGTACCGGTGTGGTGGCTGCCCCGCAGAGTGGAGCCCCATGTATGATAACTGTTACGAGAGAGTGGAGGATCCGCGTGGGGCGGAGAACATGAAATGGCGGACAGAGGCTGATGGGGAGGGCACCCGTGGCGTGCAACCCACTGAAGAGCAGACTGTCGCCGAGTTATCATTGACCAATCTGCTCTGGAGCGGAGCGAAGGCCGTGGCTGCCCCGTTTTTATCCTGTCTGGGACAGCGAGGGGCCACCCTTGAAGAGTGTGAGGAAATTGTAATAATTGGGGGAGAACCCCGCGAGGAGAGCAACCAAATGGACTTTTTGGGCGTAAAAGTCAATCAAAATGGCGGTTCCCGCTTGCTAGGGAAACCGCATGGGCCAGTCGCAGAAAAAATGGCTGATGCAGGACTTGCAAAGAGCTGGCCGGGAATGGCGCGAACAGCAGAGCCCCGCCCTGATGGGGGGCATGGCGCGAAAGCTATGGCTGCGCCGGGATGGACAGTGACTAACTCAGCCCCTGTGCTGAGTCAACCGCTTAGTCTATGGGACCCTCCCCTGATTTCTACCAGGGGGAGTGACTTTCAACTATGGCCTGTGGGAATGCACCCACTGGGCCCAGGGACTGATATCCAGACGGCGCCACTACAAAAAGTAGTTCCGGCCGTGGAAGAGCCGTGCAAAAAGGATGGTTATCTTGCACGGAGGGCGGCTGTCAGGAAAAGGCGGGAACTAGCCGCGGGAAAAGACCCCCACCCTTGTGGGGAAATTGGCGCGAAAACGCTAACCGCGCCCACCAGGACTGAGAGAGGTGCGGCCTTAATTAAGGGGCATGATGTTCCCCTGTGGGACCCGCCCATTATTGCAACCCCTGGGGGCGGGTTCCAGCTCTGTCAGAGAAGGGAGGAGCCGAAGCAGGGAGTGGCGGATCCAGCAACTTCCATCAGTCAGTTGCGAGGAACCACTGAGAAGGAGAGACCTGTACAGGAAGTGGCTCCTGTACAAAGAATGGCCTGCTCCTCCACTGTGGGCACGATGGTCTCCACCCAGCCCTACTCAGTACCCGGCGGGTTGCTAGTAGTGAGGGTGGCCAACACCGAGACGGTGGTCGGGCTCTGCCTACAATGCGGGCTGCCCGGAGGCACGGTCAATACGGCGGCACGTTGCCCTCATTGCGGGACTTTGTACCTGTGGCCTATGCCCACATTTATTCCTATACAGCCTGCTGACCCCCCGGTGGACGTGACAAGGCGCTCCGCCGAGTCACCGGGCGCGCTATGGATCAACCGCGCGAGTCCCGGAGACAAGGGACTGGAGCCGGTCAAGTCGGCTGGGTCAGTAGCGATCGAGGCGGCTGAATCAACCCCCGCGTTCGGGGAAAAGAGACTGTCACCCCGCCCGGAGACCCCTAAGTCAGGAAAAGGGGATTACTCAGACGAGGACCTCCGTGAGCTGGCGGTGGTAAAAGCGGAGCTGAAAAGGCAGACCGGAAGGACGACACCCCGTGGGGTGAGTGGCAGGACGTCCCCCGCAGATCGGCGACCCGAACGACGGAGTCCCGCCATCCCAGGACCTGGCGGAGACGGGAGAGAGACGCCTACACCCCTGCGGACGGGTAAGCCAAGCAGCCCTATTACTTACCTGGTTACAGCGGACGGCGAAGCGCTGGAGGGGCCGCGCCAGGCCCAAAGCGCACGTGGAGGGACGGCATCACTTCCGGCAACGACGGCGGAGCAACCGGACGTCGTCATAGAGGAAGAGATCCCGCATGGGGGTCCCACGCAAGATGGTGACGTTTCCGGTTCCGGGGAGGACGTCACTTCCGGTGGCGACGGCGGAACCCATGAAGAAAAAACAGCAACGCTTCGGCGATCGGGGGAAGGTCCCCGATCACTTACAAGGCCCAGAAATTGGAGAGACGATCTCAGGACTGAGGAGGGTGAGACATCATCCTTGGACCAGTCTACGGACAGCCAGGAGCGGGTCGTAACCCCGTGGGGTCCCGTTCCGTGCCCCTATGCCCAAACCCCCGCCATAGTTAATACCCCTACCCCCATCACACGGTCACCGGGTTCACCGCCTAGCCTGGAGTACGTGGACAATTCACAAGGGGGAGAGGGAAGACGGACTGGGGAAAGGCAGCGCAGTGGCGCTACGGAGGGCGATTCAAGGGGAGGGGGAGAATTGAGAGTGGCAACTACAGCACCCCAACCCGTAGTAAAGGCCTCGGGGTCGTTTAGGTGGTCCGTACCGCGATCTGAGAGGTCATCAGGGGTATTTTCCATGGACGATGATAGGGACTCAGGAGGGTCAAACAGATTCCGGGAGAACCGGTGGTGGGCCCCATTATTTGAAGGGTACTCGGCTTGGATGGACCGCACTCGGTTCCTCATCCGGCGAGAGGATGTAGTGGACTATTGGTGGGCTGTGGGAGAGTTTACCCCAGAACAGAGGGACAGAGAGTTGGAGGAGCGCTGGCTTCAAATAGAGCATGGGGAGATAGAACCTATGGGTCCCAGTATTTTGTCAGACCCCGTGGACCCTGACGAACCCCTATCATGGGTGCTGCCTGGGAGGGCAGGTAAGGCTGACCTGACTAGAATTAGTAGGGCCGAGAGAACCATAATGGCTCGGTATAAATCTTCCCACGGGTTGGAGTACCCGTATGTCCCTGAGCCTCTCATGGATGAGATAGAGGACAACCGGGATAGGTGGCTTAGGGAGGCCATAGAAATGCACCTAGTGGGGAGAGGGAGTTCCGTGATAGGAAAGAAGGCCGAGGAACGGATAGAACATTTAATCCGCATATGGGCCATTGGGAGATATATCTATAAACATAGAGTAACATATAGACCAGAGAGGGGATTACCCAGGCATTTCTCAGTAACAGTTCTGGATATGGGGGGTAGAGAAGTAAAGAAACCGGACCCCTATCACTATTTTTAGGTGGTACTGTGCATCACGCGGGTCTGTGGCTGCTGGTCGGGGCGGGCTTGGCGTATGACTGTATTCATGTGTACTGCATTATGAGGAAATTTGTGTGATGTTAATTATGTTTTCCGTTACAGTGCTTCCTGGAAAGAGGTATACAAATTTAGGTCCCAGCGAGGACGATGGGATTCACCAGGGGGAGAATGTAGCGGTCATGTAAAATGCCTACAGTCATCTCTCCTGCTGGCAGCAAGGCCTGGTAAGTGTGGGCATGCCAGCAGTAATCATGGAGGTTTTCCCTCACACCCTGGTGGGGTGCCCTGTGTATGGATGGGACTGGTCACATGCTCTGACTCCATGGTTAGTGATGTCAGAAGTTTGTGTCAGCCTCAGAAGTTACATAAGGCACAGCACTGTGTCTAAAGTTAGTTCTACCTGAAGTCTGAGTTGAGGAAGGAGTTCGGCTAAGAGGAGTAGTTCAAGTTCTGCTAGAGTGTCAGTTATGTTCTAGTAACTCCATGGGAGACTGTGTCCAGGGACCTGGCACAGGGCAGTGATTCCTGCGGGAATAGTGAATCCCTCATCTAGGTGACATACCTATCAAAGGGGAGCACGGGCGAGATGATCGGCTAAATACACCCCATTGTGGAGGGCAGCTATGCCCACCGTGACAATAAAGATGGAGCTGATCAGAGAAACCCCTGTGTGTGAGAGTCCAATGATTACACAGGAGGTTGCACCACCGAGGAGTTCCTCGTCAGGATCATCCCCATGCGGACGCAGGGGCCCTGGTGAGGTGGAGGCGCTGCACTGGAACTAGGTGAGACTCAGCACACTACCTCAGCTGCCTGTCTGACGGGTCCTCCCCACACACCATCATGCGGGAGACTCAGGAGTCCTGTAGCCAACAGGTGCACCATCAGGCATATCTACACTGTAATGGGGTCCGGTTAGACCACAGGGGTCAATGTGAGATTGGGTGGGTCAGGCCGGGCCAGAAATACCGTTACAGTGGTAAATATAAAAATGTAGTTGTACTTCACACACCATGGTAACAAAATGTTGATTCCTGTGCAACGTATTATAAACAAATACAATTTTAAATGCAAGATGTTCACTGAAAACTAAGACACACATATTTATTTGCTTCTTTCTAATGAGTATTGATTGTCTCTACTGTAACACTTTTATGTTCTCTCTCTTCTGCAGCACTAGCAGCCAAATCTCTACCCCCGAAGTAACACTCTCATGCCCCTGAGTTGCCGATGGTTGGTCTCATTAATGTCCTAAAGAGGGAATTAGCAAGTGGATGTTTTCTCTGTAGACCTTACAGGATCTCAACAACATTGATAAAAGCTGAGAAAAGCCTCTCCCAGGTCTTACAGCATGTCCCAGCCCAACTGTGGAGCTACATCTTCTAGAGCAACCACACAGATGATTGATTTGCAGATAATGCCAAGGGGCACTTAGAGCGAACAAAACCATCAACATAACCCTCGTTATAGAACATTTACAGTGTTCAAAAATAAATAAACACACGTCCATCCCAAAGGAATGAAAAATTCCTGTCTCTTACGCGTAGATTCACTAAGCTCTGTTAAATCAGGGCAAATAACGTGACGTTACTTAAAACAAGTTCTTCTCTTATTCACCAAGGCAATTATATGCAAAAACAATGACCGTACTTGAGCGCACTAGCAGACGTCACATTATTTTAGGATTTAGGATAACGCTATTATTTTACTCCAGTCCCGACACTGAGGGGCGTGGTCAGAGAGACCATTTTAGGAAAGGGATCTTTCTCTCCGGAGTCGAATATGACTTATATAGCGTAGCATTATTTCCTGGCATTAACCTTTATTGAGATTAGTGACTTTTGGATGAATATCATTAAAACTATAATGAGTTAGTGTCAGTCAGTGTCAGTCAGTGTCAGTCAGTGTCAGTCAGTGTCAGTCAGTGTCAGTCAGTGTCTCTCTCTCTCTCTCTCTCTCTCTCTCTCTCTCTCTCTCTCTCTCTCTCTCTCTCTCTCTCTATATATATATATATATATATATATATATATATATTATTTATTACTGCAGGTCCTGCCCTTTTCGTAATGGGTTGTAATACAATGAAATACAAGTAATGGAAGAGAATTGCATCTATAATTCTTTTTTTTTTTTTTTTTTTTTTTTTAGACCGATATGGAGACTGAATGTACAGTATATTTATAGAATTAAATCTATATTTATTAATCTTAGAAGAGAGCTGTGCATGCTCCAGTGTGTAATAAATTATTTCGGAACCGCAATAAAAATAAGGTCGATTGTATGACCCCAAGCCCTACGAAAATTATGAGTCTTGAACATTTCCCTTCACACATTATGAGAGGAGCCAGGTTCAAGCTCCTTAGCAAACAGGAATTATTAGGGATTTTTAAAATGGACCCCTTCAAACCAGATGATCTTAATGAATGTTTTGTCACTAGCACAAAATTCTATAGTGGAGAGTCATTTTAATAGCTTTATATACCAACTCCTGTTATCTAATAGGTGGGCCAATTGTAAAGGACATATCTTAATATATAAAATCGAATGGTTAGTGAGGTTAGTGCTATCTGCGGTGAATCTGATTGGTCCGTGACTCATTGGCCAAGAGGTACGCCCCACTGTGACATCACCTCCTTCACTCTCACACACTTGCAGTCACACCACACAGCCAGAACCTCTGAGGACTCCTTGGTACACAGTCACCCCCTCACACTCACACACTCAGTGTCACACAACACTGTACACACAGTCACACTCAACCCTGTACACACACACACACACTGTCACCCCTGTGTACACACACATTCACAGTCACCCCTGTGAAACAACAACCTGTACACACACACACACACTCTCAGCCCTGTGTACACACACACACTGTCAGGCCTGTGTACACACACACACACACACTTTCACCCCTGTGTACACACACACACCCCCTCCGTTCACCTCTCCCGGCGCTCCCGCTCCCCTCATCTCCATCCCCGGCGGGGGAACAGGCAGCGGACCTCGCGGCGCCTCATCTCCATCCCCGCGCAGCGGACCCCCTTCCTCCCTCGCGATGCGCCTAAGATGGCGGCGGCGCCGACTGACAAGATGTCCCTGTGCACACGCGCGCACATTACACCCCCTCCGCTCACCTCTCCCGGCGCTCCCGCTCCCCTCATCTCCATCCCCGGCGGGGGAACAGGCAGCGGACCTCGCGGCGCCTCATCTCCATCCCCGCGCAGCGGACCCCCTTCCTCCCTCGCGATGCGCCTAAGATGGCGGCGGCGCCGAGTGAGATGTCCCTGTGCACACGCGCGCACATTACACCCCCTCCGCTCACCTCTCCCGGCGCTCCCGCTCCCCTCATCTCCATCCCCGGCGGGGGAACAGGCAGCGGACCCCCTTCCTCCCTCGCGATGCGCCTAAGATGGCGGCGGCGCCGATTCAAGATGGCGGCGGCCGGAAGTAGTTCCCTCGCGACGCCGAGTGAGAAGATGGCGGCGGCCTGAACTACAGGTAGGTGTCGCGTGTGTGTCGCTCTAGGTGACGTGTGTGTGTCACTGTGTGTCTGTGTGTCTGTGTGACAGTGTGTGTGTGTGTGTGTGTGTGACACTGTGTGTGTGACACTGTGTGTGTGACACTGTGTGTGTGTGTCACACTGTGTGTGTGTGTGTCACACTGTGTGTGTGTGTGTGTTGCCCCCCCCGCCTTTCACGCCCCCCCCCGCCTTTCACGCCCCCCCCCGCCTTTCACGCCCCCCCCGCCTTTCACGCCCCCCCCCCCGCCTTTCACGCCCCCCCCCCGCCTTTCACGCCCCCCCCGCCTTTCACGCCCCCCCGCCTTTCACGCCCCCCCGCCTTTCACGCCCCCCCCCCCCGCCTTTCACGCCCCCCCCGCCTTTCACGCCCCCCCCCCGCCTTTCACGCCCCCCCCCCGCCTTTCACGCCCCCCCCCGCCTTTCACGCCCCCCCCCCCGCCTTTCACGCCCCCCCCCGCCTTTCACGCCCCCCCCCTGCCTTTCACGCCCCCCCCCTGCCTTTCACGCCCCCCCCTGCCTTTCACGCCCCCCCCCTGCCTTTCACGCCCCCCCCCCTGCCTTTCACACACACCCCCCCCTGCCTTTCACACACCCCCCCCCCTGCCTTTCACACACCCCCCCCCTGCCTTTCACACCCCCCCTCACGGCCTTTCACACACCCCCCCCCCTGCCTTTCACACACCCCCCCCTGCCTTTCACACCCCCCCCCCCCTGCCTTTCACACACACCCCCCCCTGCCTTTCACACACCCCCCCCCTGCCTTTCACACACCCCCCCCCTGCCTTTCACACCCCCCCTCACGGCCTCCGGGCAACGCCGGGTATATCAGCTAGTTAATCTATAAACATAAAGAATATTTGACACTACACTTATACAATAGAATGTCATATAAACAAAAAGAATAAATATATCAGTAGTAACTGGGGTTGCCAGATACAATGGACACAATGGTGAAAGGTGCGAGATATACACACCTCTCTCTCTCTCCGTGCTGTTTCCTCCTCTCCTTGGCCCCACCCCCATGCTCCTGACACCTGATTGGCTGCTGGGTAATGCAGCCAATCAGGATGGAGGAAGCTGCCCAGCCCCCTAGCATCAGCCCTGCTCGGGGAAATCCCGCAGCCCCCATGTGACTGGCCCCCCCAAACCGGCCATGTCCAGAGAGGCAATACCAGACACATACATGTCCAGTATTACATGCAAAAATAAAAAGTAAAAATGTATATGTAAAAGTTCATTTCGTGTCAAATGAATGGAATATATTTATATATTTGAATATACAATGAAAAAAAATCATTTAAATTATGATTTGATAATAAACGGATAGGTTACAACATAATTACACATGATCTATTTCATATTATATATATATATATATATATATATATATATATAAAAACCATAATACTGAGTTAAGTTATGGTGAGTCAAAAAAGTGACAAAAACCCTCCACAGGAAAGCAAATATGCAAATATAGCTGTATGCTCATCTGCATGTCTTAGGCAGGTCTGCAACCCCGCCTTTCCCCATTATCACCCAGCATACAGCACTTCCACTGCAGCAAGGGATTCTGGGAAATGACATGCAAATGAGCACACAGTGTCACTTTTTGCCTCAATAACCATTTTTAACATGGTTCCCTATAGGCTAAATGTTAAAAATGGTTATTGAGGCAAAAAGTGACACTGTGTGCTCATTTGCATGTCATTTCCCAGAATCCCTTGCTGCAGTGGAAGTGCTGTATGCTGGGTGATAATGGGGAAAGGCGGGGTTGCAGACCTGCCTAAGACATGCAGATGAGCATACAGCTATATTTGCATATTTGCTTTCCTGTGGAGGGTTTTTGTCACTTTTTTTACTCACCATAACTTAACTCAGTATTATGGTTTAGCCTATCCCATAGCCTCTCTTGCATTCCCAGTAAAATCAACCCCACACTGATGAGACCAATCAAGGTCGAAACAGCTGTCTGTGGGTGGTTTTCTGGGTATGCACCTTAACCCTGGCTGTGCTCAAAGCTGTGACCATGCAGCAAGCTTAAGCCTATAGGGAACCATGTTAAAAATGGTTATTGAGGCAAAAAGTGACACTGTGTGCTCATTTGCATGTCATTTCCCAGAATCCCTTGCTGCAGTGGAAGTGCTGTATGCTGGGTGATAATGGGGAAAGGCAGGGTTGCAGACCTGCCTAAGACATGCAGATGAGCATACAGCTATATTTGCATATATATATATATATATATATATATATATATATATATATATATATATATATATATATATATATACGTACACACAACATTACCATTCTCTCGTCCGGTAAAGAAAGACTGCACTCGGTTCAGTAATAATGAAAATCTGTATTGGGCATCTGAATAGAAAAGATAAATCACCCAATCCGACATTTCGGTCCTGGAATAGGACCTTTCTCAAGGGGCAACGTGACGCTGCGACGTCGCAGAGATGAGGCGATGCCGGACAGGGGAAGACAGATAAAAGGTGAGGGGCACGTACAGAGGCTCTGCGTTCTGCCCCAGCAATCAGTTTAACTGTTATAGGGAAGAGCGCAGGGCCTCTGTAAGTGCCGGGCTCGGTGAGATGGCACCGCCACCAGGCCGGCCCTGCCCAGAGGGATAGACATACTAGGTACTTGACAGAAAACGTGTGGCAATGAGCAACTGCCCTTTGAGCAGCAGGAGAGAGAGAGAAGGAGAGGAACTTTCTGAGGGCCTGGACGGTAGATTCACCTATATCAAGTGCAGTATACATCCTCTTGTTGCATGTGGACTTTGTACATTTAGCCTTTGCTGTGATATCAGTATTACCAGTTACTCCAACTGGGGTCTGCATAGTTTGTTGGGGATGCAGGGTTTAGGGAAGTACCTTTGGTCCTATTGTACTTAGGGGAACGGGCCTGAGGAAGGGGTCGTTACCCCAAAACTTTGCCCCCCCTAATGTCCCTCTTCTCCTCCCCCCACGTTCCCTGTGTGGTTTTCCTTGTCTTTCTCCCTTCCCCTGTGTTGTTCCCCTGCACCTCTGCATTTAGGGTCATTTTTGTGCTATCTTGCGGCTCACATGTAGGACATTGTCTCATTTGTTATATCTCGTGCTTCTATAACTAAAATTTCTATTTGGCATATCCCTACGTTTGGTATTTTTCATAGTCAGTGAGTGCTGGAACCCCCTATTTTGTTCCTTCAAAGAATATACTTTGATACTTCATCCCTCAGTAGGTGGGGTATGCAATGTGAGCCGTCTGTGGCTCAAGGAAATTCACACACTGTGAGCTGTATCTGCTCTGGACATAGTTTTTAAAGCGGAGTATGTGGGGAGACTCCTTGAGAAAGAGCAGTCTTGCTCGAAACACGTGGGAGGAGGAAGTCCCTAGTTTGTCTGTCAGGGTATCTGTTTTATGTAGCCGAATAAAGTTTTTTTATCTTCAAACCACTTCCTGGTGAGTCTGAGTACATAAGAGCTGCGGCGGCGGCGGCGGCATCGATCACCCATTCACCTACTCAGTAGGTGGGGTGCCTAAATTGTTACCCATATTAAAGGCCAAATTGGCAGTCTCTTGCATGAAGATAGTAATGCACCAACACGTGCCAAATGAGCCTTTCATTCCTGGATTAATGGATTAACAACCCGCTATTTTATATTGCATACTACCTCCATACCTTTTCGATCAGGAACGTGCGCAGAACCTTCCGTTTGTCCGGTCCTAACATATTCTGGGGTTACTATTTCGTTAACTCCTATCAAGAGCATGCAGCATCCTTATCCATAGCGAGAAGAATCGTGGTCCCTTTCTACTGGCGCTTACTTGAAGGGCATGTTCCTAACTGAAAACAACAAACTGTGACAGGACACATCTTAATACACATGACTATACACACAACCCTATTTACAGGACTCACAGTGAGGACCCCAGTCAGGACTCTGAAGAACCTGCTTCTAGGAACATAGGGTGGACCTATATATAGCCTCAATACTCCCTGAAAAGGGGAGGGCGAACCCTGAGTGATCCCACCCAGTCAACCCCAGTTAAGCCAAAGAGGGGGTTTTGTGATTAAGAATTTGATTTAATATCTAAAAATGATATATGTGTACTTGTAATGATAAATGCTGAGTCTGTAGGTGTGTGTGTGTGTGTGATTATATATATATCCTCCTGCACCTATGTTTATATTTATCTCTTTTTCATATTTTAAATATTTTTTGTATTATACGCTAAACATATTTGTAAATACGTATAATTATGTTTTTTAGACCTATTTCCCCCCATCGTGGTTTTAGGGTACGTTATTAAATGTGTACCTAGTTAGATAACTAACACCTGGTTTATTATGTTTCCATAGAGTAGTTTATTATACAATTTGTTGTATTCATGTAGGTTATTTGTTTGAGGTTTTTTTAGCCATATCTCATCTTCCCCTTGTATATTTTGATATATATCCTAAGAAATACATACTTTAGCAACTTATAAAAATACAAAAAATGTATTATGTTTCACCATGGTAAGAGTTTTCAGACCTGGCACATTTGTCTTACCTTGGGCAAAAGAAACACAAGTGTTCAATCCAATTGGTGAAAGAGGATG